>NW_027266771.1:0-60331 GCF_046630445.1 Rutidosis leptorrhynchoides
CGCTACTTATACTCGGGGATAAAATGGTCACTTCCGGATAAACGCTAGTGACTCCCTATAAATAGCCCTTGACATGACATTTGTCAAGGGGCAATGAGATGACTACTCGCAACCCTAACTCACTAGCTTGGTTCCGTACATTCTCTCTCTATCACTAGAGACATTACACACACGCATACATCAATCGTCACCTCTCGACTCTGAGACTAGAGTCCACGCCTAGAGCCTAGTTTAACTATCGATTTCTGGGTGAGTTTTGGTAGCCCGGGTAGGCCGTAGACGTTCAACCACTCTCTTCAGAGTCCTAATCCCTCTTAGATTAATGACGACTACAACTACACACGAATCGCTTGCTCCTCACCACTCTACACATTCCACCCGTGGACGAAACATCTGAGGTATTGATATTCTCGGTCCCTTTCCCCCAGGATAGGGTTAGAAGAAGTGGGTAGTCGTTGCCATCGACTACTTCACTAAGTGGGTAGAGGCCGAGGCACTACCCAACATCATCGAGAAGAGAATTGAGACCTTTGTATGGGAATCGATAATATGTTTGGACTCCCACGCTTTATAATCTGGGATAATGGGAGGCAGTTCGATAGCGAGAAATTCAGGGAGTTCCTCAAGACATATGAGATAGAGCAAAGATTCACATCTGTCGCACACCCATCCAACAATGACCAAGTTGAAGTAACAAACCGATTAATCATGGATGGGCTCAAGAAGAAGCTCCTCGACTTGCCAAGAAAGGAATGGGTCAACGAGTTGTCAAAGGTGTTATGGGCTTATCGGACTACCGCCAAAGTTGCAACCGGCGAGACTCCTTTCAAGCTTGCTTACGGCACCAATGATGTGGTTCTGATCGATATTCGGCTCCTCTCTTTCCGTGTCCAACACTATGATCCAACTCCCAATAAAGAAGGAATCATACTCAACCTCGACCTCATCGATGAAGCCCGAGACGATGCCGCCGCAAGAATCGCCGAGCAAAAATCTTAACTGCCAAGTTCTATAATAAGCAGGTCCACGGCCAAGCCTTCAAAGTAGGAGACCTTATCTTGAGAAAGATGGAAGCATCCAAGCTGAAAGAGGCAGTTGGCAAGCTGAGTCCGAATTGGGAAGGCCCGTGTCGAGTCGTGCGTGTATCTCGGCCTAGCTCTTATCGCTTGGAGGAGTTTGATGCCAGAGAGGTCCCACGAAGTTGGCACGACACCAATATTCATGCCTATCACTCTTGAAGAAGCTCCCAAGCCCATTTGGGTAGAGAAAGTTCGACCTATATATTAACGTCGGCATTTTTCCTGGTAAGCCCGATAAGTTCCTGTTGTTATCGGCATTCTCCAACATTATGATTGAAAAACATTACTATTTGGCCCCTCGTGGCGAACTTTTGTGTAAGACCTGTTGTGGCACTTAAAAGTTATTTACTTATGTCTATGTAATCCCCATGAGGCTGCTATTAGTCATCTACTTGTAAATTCATTTATCTTCTTTTTACATGAAGTCCCCTAAAAACTTGGTCGAAATAGACCCAAGTGTCTTAGCCGAAAGGCGCTCATCTTTAGGCTTTTCAGCCAACCTATAATATAAGGAACTAAAGGCTTAAGGCCGACAACAATGAGTTGAGGAAAGTCGCAAGCCGATAACCTTCCAATTTTAGTCGCCCCAACACTCGAGACGAATGCCAATAACGATAAGAATCAGTCGAATCCGCTTAAAAGTGAAACTCCTCAAACCTTAATTGCCTCAACCTCAGTAGAAAACCTTAAAACCTTATCAAAGGAAGCAAAGCCCCGATAGAAAACAAGCCGACCCGAGTTAACTCTCAATTCTCCTCCTTTTGTTCTGGCAACGTCGCACGCTAAATACTCATCTCAAAGTAAAGTTAGCCAAACATACGTCTAAGTGATGTAGGTTTGTCTTGTTTTCGAGGGGAATAATAATTTAGCGCTAAGTGTGAAAATCTAAAGTCCCTGACCCATCAACGAGTCATCGCCCTATCGAGCATAGCCGATAACTTCGTTTTGTTCGGGCAATATCGCATGCAAACGGTTCTCCTATATATATAAAAAAAAAAAAACAGCCAAACTAACGTCTAAACGACTTAGATTTGCCTCATTTTCATGGGGGCAATCATTCAAAACTAGCGAACGAACCTAAAGACTGAGGGAACATCAAGTGATCGGTCTATCGGTCATAGCCGATCACTTGGTTTTTTTCGGGCAAGTAAAGTACACAGCCAAATTCAATGCAAAATTCGCTTAGTGTTGAAAAATTGGTAAAGTGCAAACATAATCCAAAAGCATAAAAACCAAATATAAACATTAAAAGTTAAACAAATATTTGATACAGTCATCCACAAGAATTGTTTGGCAAATACAACAACAAGGCCGACAGAGACCGAGAGAGAGGAAGGAGAAGCCGAGAGGAGGGCGAGTTATCTATCTGGAAGCTCGGTCTCATTTTAGGCCTTCAATGGAGACTTTGGGGCTCGCAGAGTCTTGGCTCTTGTCGGCAGGGTCGTTGCTGGCCAAGGCTCCATCAACCCCATCTTCTCTCCGAACAGCTCTTGGCTCGGGTGAACGAGATCTGACCCAGCTAGCTTCTCGGCCTCTTTCTCTCCATCATCGATCTCGTGCTCTTCAACATTGACCTCAGGCACCTTCTCTTTGGCATTGGCTCCAGGGCCATCAGCATGGAGTCCTTCATTCTCGGCATCAAGCTCTTCCACCTCTTCGGCATTCGGAGGGACCACACGTTCTTTGTCGGGCTGGATGTCATAAGCGTTGATGACCCGATCAAGCAATTTCCAGGAACTCCTTGGCCAGATCCTCCAATGCCTCCTGATAATACTTGTAGGCGAATTGGAATTTCGGCTCCTCCAAAGCAGCCAGAGCATCACTCAAGAATTGCTCAGACTCTTTATAGTCCGAGATGGCATTGGTCGCTTCCTTTTCCAAGGCCTGCATCCTCGACTTTGCCGACTCCAATTGTCCTTTTTGAAGATCGGCGGTCTCCCTATACTCTCGGTTCTTCTCCCTCAGCCCCGAGACCTCAAGCTGGACATTCTTCAGCACTTCCCTGAGCTCGAACCGCTCCTTGCGAATGCCAAAGAGCCAGTTCCCCAACTCGAAATTATGGTCCAGGGTCTAAGAAATAAAAAATATTAAAAGAGATGGAGTTAGCAAAAGACATAATTCGAAAGGAAAAAGATAATAAAGACATATGTTGAGAGCTCAGAGCTTAGGGTGTCGAAACTTATCTGCCGATAGAGCTCGACCTCTGCCCGAGCTTCAGCTTCGAAACCCGAAAAGGAGTCGAACTCCCTCCGCGATAAAACGTTGCGTTGTCCTCGACCCCGACTCGCCAATTAAAAAGGAGGTGAAAGACCGATGCTGAAAAGATAATGCCACAGTTAACAGCATTTTACCTCCCTATGGACTTCGACCACCGTCAGGGCTTCGGCTTCGAAACCCAAAAAGAAGTCGAAATCCTAGCTAGGTACTCCAAGTCAGCATTAGTAATGGTCTTAACAGCAAAGTCCAACACCTTCCTCGGGTCCTCGTAGATCGACTCCGTTCGAGGGAAGGGAATGTGAGGGATTCCAAGCTACGACGTCCGACGTCTTCGCCTTCTTTGGATCCTTGGGCACGCTAGGAGAAGAGAGCCCAACAACAGTCTCGGCCTCGGAGTCCTCAGCCACAGAGGCTTTCCTCTTGAGACCCTTTGACCTCTCAATCTCGGAGTCGACGGCCCCTTTCTCCTAGGCATTCCCTTGGTTCCTCTCTTCGTTCAGCCTCTGCATCCTAGACTGCAGCTCCTTAGTCCTCTTGGCTTTGTCCCTCAGCCTCGTGCTATCTGCAAAAGATACAAGCCGAAAGAGGGTTAGAATCAATGCATATGAAAAGATAGATGAACAATAAATATACAAGCGAAGAAAAGTGCATCAGGCTCTAACCATGGATAAGACGAAGCCCGATAGCTTCGTGATCTAATCGAATCCTCGCTAATCACAGAATGAAGATCGATAGAGTCCACCTCAATCCGAAGAAAGGACGAGTTGATCTGACACTTACGTGATGGATCCATCGCCATCCTTCCCATTCTATAGAGGTTCTTGTCACTCACGAGGTCCACCCAGCTGCTTTTCTCTTTGCCCGCCTCTTCCAAGGCTTTCAGGGCATGCTTCTCATCATCGTTCCAATCTCCAAATCGAACAGGCTTGTCTTTCGGCTTCCTTCTAAAGGTCCCCCAGAACATCCGTCCATAATCCTCCGGACCCTTCATCATGTCGTAAAGACCTCGCCAATGTTGGTTCACCGATCTCTTCACAACAGGGATGATAGTCTTGGTTCCACCCTCTTGTAGAATCCTAACCAGCCCTTCCACAAACTTTTTCGGTCTACTTCTTGCCCTTCGGTTTCTTGGCCTTAGCCTTATAGGCCTTGATGTTCGCCGCTCCACCCTCGGACCCGATATTATCCTCCTCATCGAAGTCGAGGAGTACTGCTTTACATCTTTGAGAAGAGACGACAGCTAGGCCTTTCTTCCTCTTGGCTTTCAGGGCCTTCCTGTCATATATTTTCTTGACCTCTTTAGGCTCGAGGGGGTACTCCTTCTCAATTTTCCATTGGCTCCTGAAAACCTTTGGAAAGGCTGGGGCACCGATCATCAAGCACTTTATCTCGAAGACACAGATCATGCCTATAGTATTGCCAATGAATTGTTGAGGGACCACTTCCAGTTGGTTCATTAGATCCACAAAGAAGCTAAAATGAGGCACCCTCAAACCGTAATCTAGATTAACTTGGAACATGGCCAGTCATAGACCCTCCGTTCCTCTCCCATCATCTCGAAGTTGTATGAGTCGTTTGGAAAGCCGAAGAGATCAAGCCATTCGTCCAATTGGCTCTGATCGGTGATCGTTGAGCTTATAACACTCATCTCTTTAAAGCTCATATCGGGTTCCAAGGGTCACCACTGCTTCCTCAACATTTTGCTCATAGAACGACTCACCCTCATCCTCGCTATACCCATCGGTCTCTAACTTGTAATACTCTGGGTCATTATCGGGCTGTTTCCTCACTTTCATCTTCATCGAAGTAATTCACCTTTCGGCATCCTAAAGAAGTCACCAAGTAAAAGCAAAACAATACTGATTTTGATAAAATAAGGACAAGAACCGATGGGTCCCTTAACTGCTTCAACTACAAGAAAGAGAAAAGGTTAAAGGAAATTACCATCCTTCAGAAGCGAATGCTTGAGCGCCATCTTGAGTGATTTTTCTGCAACCGTGGAGCGCTCGCCCTCAGCTACCGAAAGCCTCAGAAGCCCTAGATGATCGGACGTTGGTTGGGCTGCTTGGAACACCGACACGTTCTCAGCAGCATATTGGGTTGAGCTCGAATAAGTGACTGCAACCGGCTTCTTCGCAATCTCTTTCTTCTTGCCCGACACTTTTACTTTGTTGCTCGGGGGCAAGCCTGAGTGGGAAAAAGGAGCCTCGATGCTCTTATTGTTTTTGTTGGAAGTTTTGAAAGACATCTTGAATATGATTGATGTTTGGTTGAAAGAAGAGGTCGAGATCAAGGAAAGAACCCGAAAGGATTAGCTGAAAAGCTTGAAAAAGTAGAGTCGAAAATCATGATGAAATAATTTGTACATAATGTGGAAGACGGAGGGACTCAATGGCCATTATTACACTAGCGGTTGGCGTGCCTGGGTCGACCCGCAACCAATCGGTTTGTCTTCCCCAATCACAAGGCTCGACCTGACCCGCTTCCATCTAACCAGTCCATTTCCCCGATTCGGATTAGTTCCGCTTAATCCGGTTCATCCCAGAGCTAGTTAATCCATGATTCCTCCTCTCAAATTCGATCAATTCGCCACTCTCCGAACTGATACAAGACAAGATCAATCCGACATAATGCTAATCTTCATCGGCCCGTTTCTAAATTGAATCATGACAGGCATTTTTAGATCTATCAGAGCACTTCACGAAAATGTTCGTGACATTAAATCCACACTACGAAGGCCGTATGCCACGACGAGCTGAAAGTTTAGAGCATGTCGAGAACTTCTCTCATGGCGCCAACTCTCTAGGCACCGATTGGATTAAACCAATCCAAAAGGCCCTGTAAAAACTCATTTCTTACACGAAGATGGCTCTTCGTACAACAAAGGGGGCAAATGATAAGGAAAGAGCTTTTGGAAAGACCGAGCCCGAGAGTGAGTCCTACTTATCGGCATGGAGAGGCTCGTTCGACGAGTGAACCGGACCTTCCTAGTCGGCTCCAAGACCCTTATATAGAGACCGATAGAGAGACCCCCTTCGGCATGGGTCTATCTGCCTCTCTCTCCTGACCGTCGCGACTTACACTCGGGGACAAAATGGTCACTTCCGGATAAACCCTAGTGACTCCCTATAAATAGCCCTTGACATGATATTGGTCAAGGGGCAATGAGATGACTACTCGCAACCCTAGTTCACTAGCTTGGTTCTGTACATTTTCTCTCTATCACTAGAGACATTACACACACGCATACATCAATCGACACATCTCGACTCCGAGACTAGTTTCCACGCCTAGAGCTTAGCTTAGCTATCGGTTTTTAGGTGAGCTTTGGTGGTTCGGGTAGGCCGTAGACGTTCAACCACTCTTTTCAAAGTCCTTTTCCCTCGTAGATCAAGGACGACTACAACTACACAAGAATCGCTTGCTCCTCACCACTCTCCACATTCCACCCGTAGACGAAACACTATCCTCTATAATATTTATATGTGAACTTATATCCTCTATATCCCCACAAGTTGGACATGGTGAAGGGTCAACTTCTAAGCATACTTTGATCTTGATGTTGTGAAAATGTCATTAGATGAGGTTATGCAAAGAAGATGCCACACTTTTATTACATTCTACCTATCCATCCCTCGATTATAAAATAAATTATTGTTATCCTCTTCCGCTTTATAAAATTGACAATGGCCTTATTTTGTTTAGCTAACTGGTTTACATTTTTGTCCCTATTATCATAATATAATTTTAATGGTGTATTCAAAATAAAAATTTATAAATACATGTTACATATTTTTGGATGATATGTGAAAAAGAAAAGAATTTTAAAAACATCTGCATAAACATATTACGAATCTCATTTTGAAGTTCATGGGGTAGATTTTTCAAGATCGCAATTCATAAAATTGTTTGGATTGACGGAGGACTACCCTTCTCTGTGTAGTCTAAAAATCGTTGAATTAAAAAAAAAAAAAAATGAAAGCAAAAAATTAAACTATAATAAAATCATTAAAAAAATAATTTAAATATTCTTTTAGATGTTTAATACTTAAGATTTTATATAGCTAGCTTTGGGCTTTCAAGTTTGTAAAACGCAAACTAGATATCCTACAATTAATATTCCTTATTGTTTCTATCTACAATAAACTGAATAAACAAAGAAAGATGCCATTTTACTTGGTTTGTTCATCAACATTGAATATATATAGAGGTTCAAAAAATGATAAGAATTTTTGTGCAAAGAACATATATATTTTTCTAAAAGATGCAATCTAGTGCAGTAGACAGAGTTATGTGAACATTTCTATGAACCTGATCGGAAGTCTCATGATAATTATTGGGAATATATTTTATGAATTCAAATTATTAAAGATTCGATGAGAATATTTCTAACAAGTTAAATAAACTAATTCCAGGAACTAGCTATATAGAACAATAGATTTTACAGTGAGAAAATTTCTACGATTCAGTTTATATGAAAATAAAGTGATTATTGGGAAAATTGAGTTTTTACCCCATTGTTTCATAATGACGGGATTTATCTCTGCTGTTTTGAAACTTGAATTTTTATTCTCATTATTTTAAAACAGTAAAGGATTTACCCTTCAGCCATTAACTCGTCCTAGATGACAGTAATTCATCTTACATGTCAAAATTAATCAATAAATAATTGACACGTGCCACTCTTACGTGGACAAATTGCCAGGTCATATAAAAATACTTTTTATAAATTTCCATAAAAATTAAAAAAATTATATAATAAATTTAATATAACTTACTATAATTTATAAAATTAATTTCAATTTTATATAATTTTATATAAAATAAAGTATGAGATATGAATTGAAATTAATGATTATTTTAATTATGATAAAATCTTGTTTAATGGTAAAAAGTATTAAATTATTAACAATAGATGTTACTATGATTTAGGAATTCAAATTATTTAAGGGAATAAAAATGAAAATTAATATATAAATAAAATTATTTATGGAATTCAATCATTTATAAAATAAAATTTGACCTAAATTTAATCTTTATCCATTTATTTATGTATCAAATTTTATTTTTATTACATAAATTATGTTCTAAATCATGATAATATTTATTGTTAATAATTTAATATTTTTCTACCACTCAGATTTTATCATAAATAAATTAAATGTTAATTTCTATTTATATCTCATATTTTATTTAATATAATTTTTTATCATAAGTTATATTAAATTTAAATTTATTTTATAAATTGTATTAACTTATAATTTATTAAACTATATTAAATTTATTATATAATAATATTTTAATTTTATTTTTTTGAAATTAAAAAAATTATATGACGTGGCAATTTGTTCATGTAAGAGTGGCATGTGTCACTTGTTTATTGGTTAATTTGACGCGTAGTATGAGTTAACGGCCAAAAGGTAAATCCTTTAACGTTTTGAAACGGGAGGTAAAAACTCAATTTTCAAAAATGCAAGGGTAACTCTCCAAACGGGGGTAGAAACTCAGTTCCCCAATGATTATTTAAAACATTCCAGGCAATAGCTTTGTTTAACAAATCTCAAGTTGTAACCTTGTTTAGCTTTTCTCGAGTTGTAGCCTTATTTAACATATCCCGTGTTGAGGAATTGTTACTCGACTTGTAAGTTTGTTTAACACATTGTGAGTTGTAGCCTTGTTTAATACATCGTGATTTGTATTCTTGTTAATAGCTTTCCGAGTTGTTAAAACATTTCAAGTTGTAGCCTAGTTTAACACATCCCGTGATTCCCGTGTTGCATGTTTGTTAATAACTTCCCGAGTTGTAGGATTTTTTATCAGATGCCTGCTATAATGGCCTTGTTTAAAAGATTTCCGAGTTGAAGGCTTGTTTAACACATCCGAGTTATTGGCTTGTTTGTAAGATCCCGACTTGTAGAGCTGTTAAAATATTCCGAGTGGTAGCTTTGTTTAAAAAATTCCGAGTTTTAGGCTTGTTAATACCTTCTAGAGTTGTAGGCTTTTATATCAGATAGCATCATGTTAGCTTATTAACTCATTCCGACTTGTAACCGTGTTTAACACATCCTGAAGTGAAGGCTTATTAATAACTTCCCGAGGTGTAGGCTTTTTTATTATATCCCAACTTTTAGTCTTGTTAACACATTCCGTGTTGTTGCTTTGTTTAGCACATCTCGAGTTGTATGTTTGTTAAGAGCGTCCTGTTTGTAACTCATCTCCGGTGGCGGAGCTACGTACAATCAAACGGGTTCAATGAACCCATTTAATTTTGAAAATCTTTATATTTTACATAGTTATTTTTCAATTGAATCCATTCAAAAATCATATTTGAACCCATAACTTTTTCAAATGTAAAGTTAATTAATTAAAATTTAAAATTTGAACCCATAAGGTCTGGGTTCTAACTCCGCCACTGCTCGTCTCGACCAGAAAACTTTGCATGGCAATCTCGGTATTGAAGTTCCTTCGCAGATGCAATCAGGTAAATTGAGTTTCCGATCCTGTAGAATCTTGGCTCTTGTGTTATGTAAGGACTGGTCCCTTTCATTTCGTTTTTATAACCCCGATCGACTTGACTATACTTTTTCTTACTAAGGTTTCTCACTTAGCCATCATAATAGCAAATGACTGGCAAGTTTAGAGGAACTTAAAGATGGTTATAACTGTCTGTGAAATGTATTAAGAGAAATAATCACATTTTAGAATTATTAATCTGGTCCATAATATTGCAAATTAAGCCTCATGTATATTTGCTTATGGAAACAACCTCTTGCATATTGCAAGAGAAATGTTGCGTATGACAACATCTTTCTTTATACTTTTTAAAGTGAGGAGTCTTAGTGCATTGAGATTTATCGTTTTTGTAAATCTTTATTTTCTCAAGTAGTTGATACTTACTATTTAGTTGTGTTGATGAACCACAACAAAGTTTGACATGAAACAAATATGATATTCAGTTATGTTAATAGGACAATTGACTATCTTTTATCGTCCTTCTTAACTACTACCTGTATATCAAAATACATGATATTTTGATTAATTTGATGTGGTGTAATTAATTAGATGTGTTGGGAGTATTTTTGTCAAAAAATATTTCTCAATCTTTTCCTAATTGAACAAAACACCATGTATAATTTAACAAATGTATTATTTGACAAAATTTCCTCATTACATCTGATTAATTACGGCATGCCACATTGATCAAAACATCATGTATTTTGATACGGAGGTAGTATCATTTATCGAATCTTATTACATTTCTTATGACACAAGTAACACCTTATAACTTCATCTAGAAGTTATGTTAATAACATTGGTTTCTAACAAGACATCAGCTGACTAATGCTGTTTCTACTCTCCTCTGTTGTGGTTTTTCCTGTCCTAATGGTGCGGCAAATGCCCTGTTTTCATGTCATTGCATGTCTATGCGCCAATGTCAGCCTGGAAAATTGCCAGCCCAGTTGTTTTCACTTCATAATTACAGCAGCAGAGTACGGAGGAATTATAAACGAATGAACAATATTATGCATTCTATTAGCAAAAATTTGTTTCTCTGCTTCCGATTTCTTCTACTAGAAACTATTTGCCTTTCCATTTGAGGTTTCCCTCAACCTTTTATTTAAAAAAAAAAAACATTTGACTACCCATTTGTACGTCTTTGTATATCAAATAGTACTAGTAGCTAGCTGAAACATTTTTTTTTTTTAAATAACGTTTTGCATATGAGAAATTTCGAACTATAAAACGATGGTGATTGCATTCTTTCCGGCAACCTAAGATTCCAAGTTGTCTCCTTGATTCGAGCTTCAATCTTCCATGGCCATGCAACAAAAAAACATTAAGATTCCAAGTTGATGAAGGTCTTTGATCTTTCAATTTTATATGTCTAATTGAGTGTGTCCAAGTCATCAATGAAACAGAGCAGGTGGTGGCCGGGGTAAATTTTGCTCTCATTTTATTAGCAAAAGATGGCACCACCATCAACAAGCACCAGGCATTTGACTTGCAGCCATTGAAGGGGACTAACGAGCTGCAATCCTTCAAGCTGCTTCCCAAGGCTTGAATCATGAAGACAAGAAAATGTGATTGTGTCCACTCAATAAATATTTATTTGTCCGGGTTGATGTTTTAAACATTAGGGAAAATAATAACAGAATATGAGACTACACTAAAGATGACGCCATATCTACTAAAATATAATTTGCTTGGAATTGACACATCTTTCATAAGGATCGCGATGGAAAACATTTGAAAGAAACACTCTTACCTACATAAAATGCTATTTGTTTTATAATAATTCAAAATAATGTAAATACGGTCCAAAACTAAAACAAGCTCATCAAGTAAATAGAGTTGCACAATGCAAGAGCGCAATGCTTGTGAAATCTAAACAGACAACACCTACATGAGTCTTCTTCTTATACAAAGCAAGTGAACTAGAAATCCATGCTTTGTCTTCCCAATAATATTTCCGACCCACCATCCACCTCTGGCATACGCATCAACATGTTTCAAACCCTTGTCGGTAAAAGCATTTAGCGGTAAGGCTTTGAAAGGCACTAGAAGAACCTCATTAACTTGCACAATTTTGAGTAATCAAGTAATGAATTGATCAATAATCCTACTGTTAGTAAGTTGAGAGTTAGAGCTTTTTACATGGTGTCAGTCGAACTTGGTCCTCATAATCCAAAGCAGTGTTCTCCCTAATAAAGATTCAAGACAAAATACCCTGATCGCCAAGGCTCATTTGTCGTGTTGACTTTTGTAACTTCGGATGCAAGAAAGCGATTCTTTTTTGGCCTCTTTTCATTGTTTCAATTTCAGAAGCCTCGAGTATTTCACAATCAACATGATGATTTAAACAGCAGGCACGAGAACTTGGAGCAGTTTTTTCATAAGTCTGATAAAACCACCGAGAGACAGTTCTTGTTCGTTCGGTTTTGCAAACAAGATAGTGGCTCGATTTGCCAGGAGCATAACTTATACAATTATTAAGCTTCCTTTAGCTAGGTGTTTTCACTCTTCCTCATATTATTAACCTTTGGTTTCTCTGATTCGGTAGCGGCCTTCTTCTTTTCCGTTTCAGCCTGTTTGCAATTCTCATCATGTGCTTTCCGAAACAATCGAACAAACTTTAGGAGAGTGGCAGTACTGCAAATTAATAAAGATATCTCAAATAAATTCTATTAATTCATGATAAAAACTAAAATAAAATGATGTTTCTTACCAAATTTGGTAAATTGTCAAATCGATTTTAGATGATAAATACTCAAATAAAAAGGATTGCTTCCGCTTCCTAGATTTTTCCACCATGTCTTTGCTACGATCACCTCACGATGAACTTTGGGCAATTAAGATTATAAGAAACATAGAAAAATATGTGATTATTAGTATTGTTAAAATATGAAATAAGCTCAAAATAAAATTATATTATAAGCATGTAAAGGGTGGCTGTACAACTAACATCTTTAATATGAAATTATTTATAGAGATCTGAGTAATTAGGGTAAGTTAAGTAAATATTGGTTTACATTTTTATCCCTATTTTCATAATATAATTCCAAAGATGTATTCAAAGTAAAAAAAAAAAAAACATGTTACATGTTCTTGGATGATGTGGAAAAAAGAAATCCCTTTTTTTTTAATTATTGTTGAACGGATCATCAATTATTTGAACTGCATAAACATATTAAAGATAAAGAAAAAAAGTTACACCATAGACTACAATAAAATCGTTCAAAACTTAAATTAAATAACCTTTTAGATAATAATTTTGTGATTAATTAAATGGGTACAAAACATGAGTTCGGTACAATACAACGGCACATTTGAAGATTCCATATGAGGGTTGATGATGATTGTTTCACTCCTAGAACTTGATTTTCCCTATGATGATGACGGGCAGATTGGAAAAGCGTAAGAGTTTGAGGACAACGTCCTATTATTATAACTTCAAATTTATTCTTTCCAATTTAAAAACTAAAACATTACTTCGTACGTAGTTTTAAATGGTGTTGATACAATTAATCCGTTAATTTGTTAGAGAAGTGTTGAAAGAGAAGTATTGCATTTTTGAGAATATTTTGAGGCCTATAATTCCTACCTTTCGTAAACACATTGTGCATAGAAATTCAACCATTAATGGATGTATGTCTACCACGTAAGAATTTTGTAACGGTGGGTATATATGGAGCAGCAGCTTGGTGGTACCCTGCCGTGACCAGCTTATGATGCAATGACAACTTGGATGTTTACAAATTTGAGTTCTATCTAATTGGATATATGTTTGTCCATTTATTTCATTAGACATATTTTAATGATTAGAAGCTATCATAATTGATTATCGTATAACTAGACATTAATTATACCATACCAAATATACATAACAAATTACAAAGGTTTACGAGTACATGTAACAGATTCTTCATTAAATTAGGAACGATTTAGAAAATTCCTAGAGAAGACTGATGCAGTAGTCTTGAAATTTATAAGAGTTCAAGAGAATTATGTTCATATGACCTGGAACCATTATACAAGGCTTTATTTCATTAGGCTTTGTCACTAAGAATATCTAAACCTGATCAATCTTCTTAGTTCTTATAGCCATCCTTTCAAACATTTGTGTAGCTCGAAAAAATTGTTCCAATAAAGCATACAATAATAACCTAAACTATATTTTTTTTATTATCATCACCAAACAAAATCATGGATACAAGACAAATACTTAAGTTACACTCGTCTAGATTTGGCTGTGAACAATAAAATCTAAAGCCAAATTTGATCGACAATGCTGAAAAACATAATTCTCCATGCTTGATTGAACAGGAAAGATCCAACAGAGCTCCAATATCCAACTATAAATCCGGTTGCAACGCTCAGATAAAACAGATCCAGTTCCAGCTTCTTCTTTTCAGATTTCTCTCCAACATTTGTGGTATATATATTGTGAGGTTCATGCCATAAAACTAAATTTGCTAAAACATGGCGTATAGTCCTAGACAAATTATTTTTTGCCAGATCAAGGATTTGTAGAGAAGTAAGAGCACGAAGTTCTTTGTCTTACCTGAATCGAGCTTCGATTTTTCATGGCCATGAAAAAAAAAAACATTAAGATTCCAAGTTGATAAAGGTCTTTCATCTTTCAATTTTATGTCTAATTGAGTGCGTCCAAGTCATCAGTGAAAAGGAGCAGGTGGTGGCCGGGGAAAACTTTGCTCTTTCAATTTTATGTATAAAGGTCTTTCATCTTTCAATTTTATGTCTAATTTTATGTCTAAATTGAGTTGAGTTTTGCAACGGAATTATAGCAAAGATCGGAGTGAACCAACAACAATTTGTAAGCCTGAAATAATGCAAACAATGATAAATAAAGAAGATACGAATATTTAACGTGTCGTTATATGTTCAGGGCAGAAAAATCATTAGTAAAAAATTTTGTACAATCTTATATGTTTGTACCCACCTCTCTCTACGATAGTACAATCGTAGTCACTCAATTATTTTTCTACTATTCTATTTTTTCTTACATAAATATCGTAATTAGTTATCTAATTACGGAATTTATTTTCTACCTCACTCTTTTCTCTCAAGAATATATCACAAAGAAACTTTCTCTCTTTTTATTTTTGCCGTCTGTGTTGTGTGTTTCAAAACTGAAACTACGTGACTATTTATAGGCAAAGTGTGCACCAACTCTTTGCATGACTAATTAATTAGTCACCTTCCCTCGTCAACTTTCTCGTCAAATCATGAAGAAAACCAACACCATGCATTCAATTTTTCTTTTGCCCATTTCTTGTCTCCACCGTCCTATACATATAGCAAACTAATAGCATGTAGCCTACTATTTATTTTGACTTTTCTTTGCTATTAGGGGGTATGGCTGCATACTAATCACTATTAACAAAAGATCTGGCACCACACCATCAATAATTACGAGGCATTTGTCTTGCAGCCATGGAAGGGACTAACAAGCTTCAATCCTTTAAGCTGCTTCCCAAAACCTGAATGAAGAAAAGAAAAATGTAACTGTCCAATCAATTAAGATTTATTTGGGTTGATGTTTTAAACATTAGGGAAAATAATAACTAAGTATGAGAATTGCATCATGTAAGTGCACAATCCTTTGATAATTCGATTGTGCATTATTGCCATTATTAACTACACAAAGTAAAGAATAGAGGTAAAAAGAAGATGAATTGTTTGGTTATAGATCGTTAAGAGTAAGTTATGTTTCTTTTAAATTGTAACAGATGGACCTCCTTTTCTGCATTGGTCTTTCCACTACATTAGTACCTTTTCAATTGTAATTGAGGATTTCTTCTTCTAGTAGTTCGCTTTTGGACGACACTCTTCCTCTCAATTTCGGTTCTTCCAAATAGTTTTATCCGGCGGTTCGGATATAAAGGACATCAGCGAATTCGGCCACCTAATTAATTAATTAATAAAAATTTATCATTTTGTCAAAAAACAAGAGAGAGGTTGTATGATTGTGGAGATAATTATCATGAGACTAAAGTAAGGTGCTAATTATCACGAGAGTAAAGCAAGGAATAACACCACAGAGGACAAATATGACACAATATAACTGTTTAAGCTATCCAGCTAGGCACTACATGGACAAACTTTAACGTCCATGACCTAATATATATCAATTGTAGTGCTAACCTGGTGGATAGACGTTTCATTAGATATATAGGAAAGTTTTTTGAGTTTAGTTAGTTAAACATGAGGGACAGATAATAGTTTAGCCAAAATTAAAATGACAATTAATGTAACACTAGGGGGTTAAAACATGACAATAATGTTTACCACTCTCTAGCCCTCGTTCCTCACCTCTACATATGTAAGATACTCCAGTACTAGAGGGGTTTTACTTCCAGCTAGCTACAATGACATTATTTAAATTTCAAAACCTAATATTTGTGTTTAGGTTGATAATGGTCGGTGCTACCTACAATCATATCAAATGGACGCTAGAGCTCCATGATATCTTGATATCCCATTTGGGCTACCAGTTCTTGGTTAGTGACAGTGCACCTTATGTGGAAGTAGTTGGGGTGGAAGGAGATTTTAGCTTTTTCATAACACAAAACACAACCAGCATCATTAATTACATTGAACACAATTTATTTTTTTATTAGTCAAATTACTTTGTTAATGTCACGACCCGAAAATCATCCTAGTCGTGACCGGCGTCGTAATCTTCCCAACCCGAGATTAAGACCAACATAATCATCATATCTCAATTAAAAAATTAATTTAATAATATATTATTACATCCATTTACATTTATGTTTGATTCTACCAACGGAATAAAATCTAATAGAAAATGAATGAAAAGAATTACATCATTTAAAGAAAATGAGCTTAACGCTTCTCACGCTTCCTGGAACCGCTTAATCTAGATACTACAAAGAAAAAAATGATATAATATTTAGATGAGTGACAAAACACTCAGTAAATACCAAATACAAAATATAATAATATAAAGGTGGCCTAATAATCAATACGTCCAAAGAAGTTTCAAAACCAATTAAGATATTTTAAAAACTTTATTTATCCAAATCATGGAGCGAAATTATTGATATTTTAATAAAATATCATCGTAAGTTATAATTCACAAATTCAAATCCGCTTTAAAATAAGAATTTATCAATTAAAAGTTCAAATCAGTTAAAGTAATTTTTATCAAAGTGCAGAAAATAACGATAAATCTAGATTTCGTAATTTAGGGTCATCAAGAGGATATTAAGATTAAGTGGAGTATATTTAATTGCATAGAGTTAAATTTAAAATACTTTTATGTGTTTAATAGTAAAGAATTATTGTCGCACCACGAATTTTGAGATTGTACATAGCTTAAATCTATCAAAACTCACTAAAATTGACATGATAAAATCATTAATTAAGTATCTTTAACAAATATTTTTTAAGAAGAAATAAATTCATATTATTTTGAAGAGGTTTAATTATCTATTAAGATTTATATATTTTTAATTTTATATATTTTAAAATCAGGTTAAAAATTAGTGGATAACCCCATAAATTCATCCAACGACCAAACGATTAAGCAGAAATAAAAGTAGAATGATGATTCTTACCATACGATCGTAAACAATTCATAATGTCAATAACAAGTCCGAGTTCTTTATTGAAAACTAAAAGTAATCCATTCACATAATAAATCATTGATTAAACACAAATCCTTAATTCTTCAAATGCAATTTTAAACACCCACATGGGCCCTACTGCCAAAAAAAGGCTCTCTCCCTCCTCAAAGCTCGATCACACTGACCGCAGTCCAGCACCACAGTTCCTCATATCTCTCCGCCAATAGGTGCCTGGAATCTGTAAAGGATTCTATGGCTCAGCTTTCTTAGTCCTTTTCGAAGTAGCCTTAGCATCACAAGTTTCTCTTCTTTGCTTGATGGAGTTGTTCTTGTCTTCATTGGCACCATTATTAACTGGAATGCCATTGACGACGATTTCTGAAGGTTCTGGAATTCTCCCTGAAGTTTTTAGCATTTCTACCGTATACTCTCTTAACCTCCATAACATCACTTCACTCAATTCAGTCAAATCAAGGTTAACTTCAAGCGTTGTGGATGGAAAACTCGGGATTTCTTCAGCAACCATCTCCAAGGCTTTGCTGATCTCATCGGAGTTCAGTTTGTTACGAAGCATGGTAATTTGCTTCTTATCTACATTCCTAAGTTGGCGGCATATCTCGTGAATCATCAAATCGATTTTAGATGATAAACACTTAAATGAAAAGGTTTGCTTCAACTTCCTTGATTTTTCCACCATGTCTTTGCAACACCCGCCTCAAGATGAACTTTGGAAATCAAGATTATAAGAAACATAGAAAAATATATAATTATTTGTGTAACGACCGTGTCCGACCTAACTGTCGAGAATTATTTTATCGATTATAAAAGTCAAATTTCAAATCTTGAACCATTCGTTTTCCGTAATACTTTTACCCGAGTAAAGATTAAATTACGATACGGAGAGTTGAATTATTGAGTGGACCCTACCACTACTTTAAAATATATATTTTTAAACAGGACCCATGTGAATTATTTTCACACACTGCCATCTACGATTGCACCTACTCCCTCTCTCCCTTCTATAATTACACCTACTCCCTCCCTCTTCATTACACGATCAATCTCTCCGTAACCTCACTTTATCGGTAGCCAAAACCATTTTCATTTCATTCTATTCAACAAAAAATTCAGCAATAATCCATACAATTTCAGTTCAATATTCACAGTCCAATTACAAAAATTTCCAGTTCAAAATTCTTCCGTAACGACTTACGTAAGATTATAACTGTCTAAATTTCATATATCGTCTAATTACACTGTCCAAAAATCCAAACTTACTGGAATCAATTGAAATCAAGATATGTTGTAGACGAAGTGACGTAGAGCTCGGAACCGATTGAATCGAAACGAATACCGGCCGGGAAGCTACTGAGTCACCAGCGAGTCAGTGAACGAGTTCAACCGAGTCGACTTTTCTTGGCCGAGTCTCGTTCGAGTTGATAGTCCAGCAGCTTCCTTGGTCGACGGCTAACGTAACCGGAGCCTACCACGGCAAAACTCGATGGCCGACACTTTTGAAGGTAAAATTCGACGCCTTCCTGTACATGAATCGTTTCTATTTTCACATAGAAACACTCTCCAGAGAACGTAGATTAACATATTAGAAGGAGAGAACTTAATTCGACGTTTATAAAAATTGGACCCGAATCCTAAAATTCAAATTAAACGAAAACGGAGAAGAATTAAGTAAATCTAACCTCATAATCGAGTTTTCCAGGTCGAAAACTATGGGAAACGACCTATGAAGGGACCGGAAACGGCGGTTTCCGGCGAAACCGACGACGAACAGAGAGTCGGAAGAGAGAGAGAATCGGGATCGAGGTTGAAGACGATATAATTGTGATTGAACCGGTTTGGTTCAATCCTTTTTATAAAAGAATGAACCGAATCCGTTTTAGTGTTAAAGACTATTTTACCCTTGTGTTTTTAAAATAATTACAAGTTTGCCAACGCATTTTCATCCGATCAGATTTAAGTCAAAGGTTAAATCGTCATTTCCTATTTTTAAAATCGGTTTTGTCCGGTTCATTTCAAATCAATTCGGTTCAGGGCCAAAACCAGTATTTCCGACCCTAAAGTGAAACCCTAAAAGTATTATTTTTATTTTCCGAACCTAATAAAATCATTTTTACTGGTCCCGAATCTACCAAATTTTAACAATAGGTTAATTATATTATTCTGAACACAAATATGTAACATTTGGATTTAATGGAGATCAAATTTATTTTATTTTGATTTCTGAATTAATTAAAGTTAAAAAATGATTTAAATATAATTAAGTGTTTTTTTTAAAAAAAATTAAAGTAATATTTCAGTTTATAAAATTTTGGAAAAAAATCATAATTATGTCATTTTAAATGATTTGGAATATTATGTAAATTCTTTTAAATATTTTTCTATTATAAAATATTTAATTGAATAATTGAACTAAGAAAATTAATTATAGATTATAATAAAATAAATGATTTTAGGATAAAGATTAATATAGAATGAAGTAGATAATATGTTAAAATTTAATTTAGAGTGATTATAACGAGTGTGACGCGTAGAATTTAATTCGTATAATCTTTCCAATAAGCGTAAGTACGTATGATATTAATAATCGCTATCTCGATAGGTCAATAGATCGCGACGATACTAGTACGGGGACGAATCAAGGAGCTATTAAGGTCAGTGTTACTTTCATTTCTCTATGAAAAATATGTTGATGCTTTATGCAATATATATTACTATGCCGTGATTTATGATTTATTTAAATGTACGGCATAGGTACGTATTATACCTTTGAAAATTGGAGAGAACCTTCAAAGATCCTAAAAGCAAAGTTTTCTTTGCTTCTTATTGATTTAAAAGCAAGTTTTTACTTAACGATGAATGGTGAACTTAAAACCAAGTTTTTACTTTATTATATATATTATATAAATACGAACCCAATTAAAATGTTTTATTGATGATGGGATTCGGTCGACTTCGTGGCGATCCAATCCTTATAGAGTACTAGGTCCTTGTGACCCCGTGTTGTGGTTTGATCAGATGGTATGGCTACCCTAATATATCTAGCTGGAGTTTTAGTTGCGTCCTTTGCTGACGGTACTGTAGTCCATATTGTTAGTCATCCCGATGATTTCACTAAAGGGGTTCGACGAAATGTTCAACAAATATTTCTGTTTGTTTCCGGAAATATTTTCATTGATTGAACTTTGAAATGTTTCAAATGGATTTAATGCTTCTAATGATAAAATGATTTATGATGTTTATGATCCAAGCCTATTTAACGTTCTACCTTGATCAATGTTTCAATTAAATGTTTTCAATGTAAAACCTCACTAAACATTATAGCTTATCCTTTCCGAAAAATATATGTTCTTTCTTTTCAGGTCCATGGAAAAGTAAAGATCCGGGCTACGAGGCATCTATAGGGTCCGCTTCCGCAAAGCAACGAAAGGCTACGATGAATAAAAGATACCGACGGGCACCATTCCCGATTCTCGTTAAGGTGGAGTTGGGAGTGGGCGCCACAATTTGGGTTGTTGAAATATGAAATAAACTCAAAATTAAATTATATTACGATATGAGATTATTTATATAGATCAAGTGATTAGGGTAAGATTAATTAGTTAGGTAATTGGTTTACTTTTTTGTCCGTACTATCATAATATAATTCCAATGGTGTATTCAGAGTAAAAAATAGTTAATACTCTCTCCGTCTCAAAATACATGATGTTTTGATTTTTGTAACACGTGTAAATTACACGTGCTACAAGAATCAAAACATCATGTATTTATAGACAGTGATAGTATATGTTTATGGATGATATGAGGAAAACAACCTTTTATTTTTAAAAAAAAAAATATTATTGTTGAATTGATCATCAATTATTTCATCTAAGACTATAACAAAATTGTTACATATTAATTTGAATAGCCTTTTGGTAAACTAGTCCGAATGCCCGTTCATTGGACGGAAGTGTATTTCTCTTTTAAAATTTTTTAAACGGATATTTTATATAATCATCATAGCATATTTTATTTGTTAGAAGTTCAATAATATCCTTATTTATCAAAATAAATATGCTAACAATTTTTTAAAAGTGAAAAGGTTGAAATAAAAGTATCTAAATGAGCATGGTTCATCTCAAATTCCTGAATACTTCACCGAAGACCACATTCACCGTCTTAGTTGTCATAGCTCCCTCCTCGTCATAGATTTAAGCCCCTGCAATTTGTGAACCTCAAGATCCCAACATAGAATTGTCCATGGGAGAACACCGGTCACGGTACAATCCCACGTCTCGGAGCGATTGTCCCTGACTTTTACTGATCGTCATCGCGAACGAAAGTGCCAGCGAGAATTGCATGCGCTGGAAATGCAAGGGAACCATTTTGTCAGACGGATGCAACGTCAACCTCGAAATAAAGACCCTCTCCCCAACATGGCTTTCGATCATTATCTTTCCCTCGATGATATGGTCTCCAAATTGCGTCACCATAAGCCTTGTCCCATTACAGAATCCTGACAATTGGTCGATATTTCTCAATAGCATCAGTGGAATGCAAAATTTTAGCTTCAATTCGTGCCTCGGCATTCCCTAGCACGTGATCGTTGTCAGGAATTCCGACACATCATATCTATCTACTATCCCTTCCGATGTGCAAGGTCCATCGAGGCTCAAATACATCTTTGTTTCTCTCGGTATGAGAGATAACATGTATTCGTTCACATCAACTACAATATCATTCGTCGGAACTAAAATAGAACGGTCCTATAGATACTTGTCGTCAGCCATATTCAATGACGGATTTACCACATCCACCAATGATGCAACATGATCATCTGAATCGTCCACCACAAACTCCTTAGAATCTCGACGTCTATTTCCCCTCCATTCAGTCTATCCGATCTCCCGTCACCAATTTCCAGCACCAAATTCTTGAACTTTTTCGCCTTTTCGACCTCGAATTCCGAAGGCCCCGACTATACCCTCATGTTCTTCGTAAGTTTCAGTACCTCGCAAGAGCTCTATGATATCTTGATATCCCGTTTCGGCTACCAGTTCTTGGTTAGTGACAGTGCACCTTCTGTGAAAGTAGTTGGGGTGGAAGGAGACTCTGAGTGCATTTTGGCTTTGTCATAACATCAAACACAAGCAATATCATTAATTACATTGAACATAATTTTTTTGATTAGTCAAATTACTTTGTTAATTATCGTACAATTACGCTACAGAGAAAAGCCCTTTAAATTTCATAAACTAGTCTATCTAAAGCTGTGTTCTCCCTGAAGATTCAAGACAAAATATCCCGATCACTAAGGCTCATTTGTCATGTTGACTTGTAGCTTCGGATGCAATCAAGCGACTTTTGTTTTGGCCTCTTTGCATTGTTTCGATTTCAGAGCCTCAGTGTTTCACAACCTACATGATGATATTTGATGCTCAATCTATTCCTCTTGAATTAAAATCATCTCACTACAGACAGGACACGTCGGGCTTCTCTCCATCCTTTCATAGACACAACTAAGGTGGAAGTGATGGGCACATTGAAGACACACACGGATTTTCATCTTCATACTCTTCAAGAGAAATTGGACAGACTACTTCTTGGTCTGCTGTTTGAACTATATAACCATACAGAGCCTGCAACATTTCCAATTTGGACTTACTCTTACAAGCATCCAAAAAGGGTATAACCGTTTTTCTCGCGGCCGCATTTATTACATTTAATTACAAAAATATTGACGAATCCTAAAAGGTAGACAGAATATGTGACAATTTTTAAAAGATGGACGAGAATAAAGAATTCGGATTTTGAAAATTCGAACTTCAGATTTAATTGTATGATTAAATGAAAATTAACGGAAATTAATGAAAATAAGGTAAAGGTAAGTTCTGAAAACTCGATTTTGATCATTTAACCATCTCCCATCATGATTCTGTTGATAATTGTGTTGATGATTGGGGTAAAAAATAATCAAAATCGGGTTTTCAAAATGCAGTTTTGCTCAAAATCGAGTACTCAAAACTCGATCTTGTCTTTGACTAACTTTTTTTTTTAGTATTTTCTATTTTCAGGGAAACCATTTTGCTATTTTTTTATTTTCTAGCCAAAATAAAGTCGTGTTTTGAAAACTCGATTTTACTAATTACAATTCACCAAAATCAAGTTTTGAAAAACCGAACTCTCTACTCTATGTCCACCTTTTACGGTTCATCCCTATATATGTAACGCACTCCATTTATTATCACCAATATGTAAGCTACTGCAAATTAATAAAATTATCTTAAAATAAATTCTATTAATTCATGATAAAAAAATAAAATAGATTGATGATTCTTATCATATCTAGTAAATTGTTAAATCAATTTTAGATGATAAACACTCAAATAAAAAGGTTTGCTTCGGCTTTCTTGATTTTTCCACCATGTCTTTGTTACACCTACTTCAAGATGAACTTTGGACAATCAAAATTATAAGAAATATAGAAAAATATGTGATTAGTAGTGTTGTTAAAATGTAAAATAAACTCTACATAAAATTATATTGTGAGCTTGTAAATAGGGTCGCTACACCTTAAACGTCCTCAATATGAGATTGTTTATAGAGATAAGTGATTAGGGTAACATCGAGTAGTTAGCTAATTGGTCTACATTTTTGTCTTTATTGTCATACTCCCTCCATTTTAAAATAAGTGTTCATTTTACATCCATTTTATTTTATTTTCATCCAAAAGTTTATTTTTTCTTCATCCAAAAAATAATATATCTAGATATAAATGTAAAATGGACACTTATTTTAAAATGAAGGGAGTAATATAATTCCAATGGTGTATTCAAGGTAAAATTAGTAAATACATGTTACATATTCTTGGATGATATGTGAAAAAAATCTTTTAAAATAAATTAATTATTGAACTGATCATCAATTATTTCAATTGCATAAACATATTAAATGTAAAGAAAAGATGTTACAGCAGTCAGCATAGACTATAATAAAATCGTTGAAAATATAATTTAATAGCCTTTTAGATTATAATTTGTGAGTAGTTAAATGGGTATCAAAAATGAGTTCGGTACAATATAACAACACATTTGAAGATTCCATTTGAGGGTTGACGATGATTCTTTCACACCTAGACTCTATTTGCCCTGTGATGATGGCAGTGAGATTGGAAAAAACTCTAGTGTTAACAAATTACAATGGTTTATGGATTCATGCAATTGACATTTGAATTATTCTTGTTACATTTTTGAATTTTTCTATCATACAAAAAGTTTTATAACATGTAAAATAATCATACCTATACTGAATGGGCACCATTCTCATTGAATTCTCACACTCTGATTCGCTTGTGCATCTTACAAATAAAAAAGAAGTATATATATATAGGAGAACAAGACTTGGCCATCACACAATAAGCACATTGATCCATCCATTCAATAGTTGGCACATTGGTATGGCACACATAGGTTTTCATCTTAACTCATTAAATGGCAGGTATGAAAATACACGAGACCCATGAGAATGAACCGGTATTCTAACATGCTGTTAGGTGGGCCGGAGATCCTGACATAACTCTTGTCTTCAAAGTATGTTTTGTTTTATAATTAAAGGGTGTTGAACCAAATGTGTCTAGTGACTAATCAATGTATCTACAGTCTGCAGAAATTGCTCTTTCGAGAATTTCGGTGATCCTACTCCAAAATTACTAGCAATGACGAATTGACGAAGGTTTCAAGACTCCCTCAATCTCTAATCTATTAATACAGTTAAAACTCTATAAATTAATAATATCAGAATCGAAAAAATTTATTAATTTAGAGAGTTATTAATTTATCGATAAATTAATAAATATTAATTTAAAGTGTTTTTAACCGATTCAACGTAATTCATATTTCCGTACATATCAAACAAAAAGGTAAATTAGTCTATGCCTCTTAGAATTACGTTGCAACGAACTTTGAGATTCAATAGTTGTACTGTGTTCTTACTTGATTGCAATGGTTCCAAATAAACTTGAACTTTAAAGGAAAACAGACAACTATTGAATCATATTTCAATAGAGTATAATATATTTTTTTCAGTTTCTATGAATTATTAATTTATGATTTTCTTGAGACCAAAAATTATAAAGGAATCTCCCGAAAAATTATTATCTTATTATTTTATCGAATTTTTCAATTTTTTTACATTGGCCCGAGTCGGGATCGGACAAATTTATTATTTTAAAAAATTTATTAATTTATCGAATATTAATTTAAAGAATTTTTACTATATAATAAAGGAGAAAAACCCCAATCAGTTACCAAACCTGTTCCCAAACCTCCATAAGTTAGCAAACCTATTTATCTTTAATGAAGATTTTTAAAATTTTGTTTCTCAATTAATATCAAAAACGGCATAAAAACAGGAAGATAATATTTTGGATACTAATAATTTCAGGGACTTGCACCCGAAGAAACCGCATCACTCTTCATATTCGATGACTTCTAATGATCTGATGACAGTTACAACTTATCACAAATGCTTACGTATAGGGCTTTCTACAAGTACCAACTTTTTCATTCCATGATGATTTCTATAATCTCAAATACGTACGCACTTTGTTTCATTGATTTCCGGGATTTTTTTGTTTGATCCATCATCTCTAAACACGAAGAGCAAGAATATCATAACCCAATTTTGATGAGGACCCACATGCAACGGTTTATGAAATTATGAAGATATATTCACAGGTTTTCACATTTATTTCATGTTCTCCATTCAAAAGTTTGACTATCTCTAACAAGTATAATGAAATGGAGTCATCTATGTTTTTAGAATTTTCTATTTAATGAGTTTTAGTGATTCTACTACTTTATTATCAATTTACTTTTTTTTTTTTTTTCAGATTATAACTTCCAGGTATTAAATGGATTTTAAAACGACTTCTCATTTTTGGGTTTGCTTCTAATCCGTGCTTTTTTTTTTCTTTCTTTTATACTTTAATGATGGCCAGTAACACTCAATCATCTTGCATGGCCAAGCATAGAATCAGAATGTTTAATTAATTATTAAGTTATTTTATAGTTAATGACCGATGACATGTAATCGTGTTTGGTTTTTAATTTGGTTATGTACATTCTGTCCATTTTTGGATAACGATGAGTGTGTGTGGAGCTCTGGAAAGTCGAAAGAAACGTGGTTATACTTTTCAAAGTCTGATACAGATTACCAATCGTTGATGAAACGGATGTTTTTCACTTCCTCGATTTTATTTTATTTTTCCCTCTTTTCCTGTCTGTTTGGATTGTACTCGATACATAACAATGCCTGTTCTTTTTTACTTGTACGGAGTACTTAGTTTATGTGCTGATGTAGAAAATATTCACAAGAACTAAGAAGTGTAACCTCATTCTAATCGGGAGATCATTTTTTGAAAAAAAATCTGTTTTATCGTGTTTATAATATTTTATTATAGTACTATTTTTCACCACGTCTAAAAGTGCAAAATGCCCAACATTATTAAGGTCTAGGTACAATATATATTTGTTATAAAAAAAAAACAAGGTACAATATATATTTATGGATCTCAAAGTTTAGTGGAGTTTGTTTCGAATCTGGTTCCATCAGGTTTTGCAGGCTACATAGAATGTATATTTTCACTCGATTTATTTATTTATTTTTTCCCTGATGTTGAGTTTTGAAGGTCAATTGCGAGTAGGTAGGGTGAAAATAAGAGATTTATAATCGTCTCAAAATCTCACAAGTTTGCAATGCCTCTATTTCGTACAAGAAGGTCATATATGATGATGAATCCTTTAATATCACCATTAGTATCCTTATTTGACTGGAACACTTAATTTACTTGAAAGTTTTAGTTGAGTTGAAAGTTTTCTTTTTGTTTTAGTTGTAATCTTTCTTTTTTGACGTCACTAATAATAAGGAATCAAGTTTAATAGATTTATGGCGTTAGAATCTATCTATTAATAATATAAAGGTGGATCTTCCGAACCACCAAACCAGAATCCAATCCTTCACGAATTAGAAAAGTGATTTATCTTTAATCCTGAATTTTTGAATTTTTTTCTTAATTTATTACGTAAAACGGCAGGAAAGTCGGAGAAGTTTTTTTTTTTCTTTTCTTTTTCGAACTACTAATAGCAGTTAATTCCTAAAAACTGTCTACTCCCTTCATTTCTCCTAAATTCATTATAATTCGGAAATTCCTTTTGCTTGATCAATCCTATCTATCATGTCTTTAACTATCCATGATTACAAGTAAAGTCACGTTGATTTTTGTTAAATATAACAAGAACATAGGACAAACTGAAGTGGGGAGAAGAAGAAGATAAAGCAAAGAAAACGGGAATGATGTATTTCTATTCTCCAATGTAAGCCTTCTTTCATTAATAGTACAGTTTTTGTCTGTTTTTTTCTAGAGTTTCATTAGATTGTGGTTTTCTTCTTGAAAATTAATTCTGTTGCTTCAAGAAAATCTTCCTCAAATCGAAATATGTGATAGAGTCCTATATATGAGGCTCCTCTTATCGAGAGAAATAGCACGAGTAGCAAAACATTCAGCTAAATGCCTAAATCCGTGTTTCTTTGATAGGATATGATGGTGTATTTACAACTAACAATGAAGAAAAAAGAGATACAGGTTTTGGTGAACAAAGGCATGGAGAAAGAGTTTTACGAGTGTTGGGATTTTGTAGGCTTTTATTCTATATGATTTGGTTTAGTTATCAGGATTAGCTAAATAAAGATATGATTTTGTAGGGGAAATGTAAAGCACAGAGCTATAATGACTTTTCTTTTTCCTTTTTTTGAATGACAAGACACTCAGTGGCATTTTCTGCTCTCCCAAGTTGTAAAGAGGACAATTGTAGGTTGTAGGATGTAGAATTTTTTTTTCTGAAGTTAGCATGTAGCAACCTCTTTTTCTTTTTTTTTTTATGCATGTAGCAAACTTTAAGCTTTCACTTCCCACTTGAATAAATAACTACAAGCCTTAATAATGGGAGAAATATATTTAAGTATAAACAGATATAAGAAAGGATTAAAGTCCACACATGTCTACAATTATTTTTCACTATTCATCTTCCTTTCCTCAAATTAAGACTCAGATTATTATTAAAACATCTGTTCACTGGTTCACAACTCTTAATCTGTCCATCTCATCTATTTATGTGCCTTGGATCGTCTGTATCAGCATGTCTCGTCAGTTGCCACATATTTCTCTCCCTCTCCCTCTCACTCCATTCACATTTCCGCTCTCTATCTCTGTTCTTTGAACCAATTAGGATTTATCATCTAAAAAGCTCCCATCTGCGCGCCTTGATCTCCAGCCACAAACCGTCACCCACAGCCGTCGTCCGACCACCCCACGACCAGAGACCATCACCGTTGGAACGCTAACATCCGTACGAACCCATAGACACCAGTCTCAGCCTTTGCCTTTGCCGGAGCAGACCAAACCGACAGAAAACCAGTCGCGTGTGCTGAAGCGACGTTTCACCTTGAACCGTCATGTTCAGTCCATTTCCTTCGACGAGGTCACCAATTTCAGATAGCCCAGACAACGACGAATCCATATAGACCGACGAGAAGGGCTGTCGTCGTCTGTAGAGGAAGAAATCGCTGGTCAAAGGGTCGCTGAACCAAACCCTCGCTGGTACAAAACTCAAAGCTTTTCCTGAGAATTTTGTAAGCCGTTGAACAATAATGATTGCGATTCAATAGGAATACAAATATGCAAAACAGTTTACTAAACTTATGCAAAATTATTAGTCAGTTAGCCATTTTCTTCAACAAGTGCAAAAATGGCGACTTTATAAATAAGCCAACATTCTCCGATTTGCATTTCGATAATTTTGCAGAGAAAGAAAGAACAGAAATTTCCAGAAAAAATGGGTTTTGGGAATTTTTTTTTTAGTGTCATAATAACATTCTCAGTGGCACGTCCAACATAATCATATTTGCAAATGCTCCTCTCAGGCAGGGACTTCCAGGCCCATCGTCAGCTCGATTCTCAGTTGACCCAATCATGAAGATGCCATATGACAGATCAAGGAAACAGCTTCACAAGAAGAGGCTATTCCACACGGCGGTGACAGCCTCCAATTCTGTTTACAACACGTGACAGTGTCGGATTATGTATTACTAGTTCAAGAAACATCAGAATGGACCCAATTTCGAGATGGGTGGCTTTACTAAGATCTTGCATAATGGTAAACCTGATAAGTATATGGATGAGATCCCCACTTTTATTGCACAGCCATTGTCAAGTGGAATGGATTAGGTATCGATTATCATTTTCGAGCTTTTCGTTTTTTGGGGTTTAATGTATAAGCTGTTTCCTGAAATTGGTAGTCAGTTTTGGTTAGTGATTTGGTGTTTCTGCAATTTAGTGGTGTAATTGTAAAAGAAGAAGTTTTTGGTTTGATCAAGTCAACTTTGTTTAATATTTGAGAACACTAAGGGCTAAGCTCAATCAACATTTTTAATCTTTAATATGTGTTTCAACTCAATCGGATTGAATTTGCTCAGTTTGGATTATTCGAGTTGGTTTTTGTTGTTACTTCATGAAAACCTTCTGAATTATACGTTAGTAGACTATCAATATAAGTTTCAATTTGAATTTGCTCAAATTTGTCCTATTATGAAGCTTAATTGATCTTTTTGTTCCCTTTAAGATTTATAAAGTACTTATGTCTTCTAAAGAAACTCTCATCATGTTGTAACATGTTTTTAATTTCTCTACGCAGGTTGTTTTCACAGGATGAACTCAAACTGGAAACCAAGGCTTCAATTCACAGTTAACATGAGAAAGCAATTCTAAGTAAGCTAGATTCGTACGTGATTTTTTTTCGTTTATTGCTGAATATGAATCTTACTGGTCTGGCCTGATTAGGTGAGTCCCATCATGATTGAATTTTTCTTATTTTGAGTAGGGAGGTGGAGGGGAAGTCAGGCTCATTGCAATTCAATTTCAATACTTTATTGGTAAGTATTTTGTGCTTGTGTTGTATTTTACTGCCATTAGTTCACTTGACTATTTGATAGAAATTACGTACAGTTGTAACTTTTAAATGAGTTTCCTTTACTCTTAATTTTTATTTGCTTCCTCCTTAACAGCTAATTAAAGGGTTAATGAGACTACTTTTTCTTTAGTAGGATTGCATATTGCCTTACCTATTAGAGTCCAGGTTGGATATCTCTTACTTTCAAAGTACATATGGTGATTGTAATGTTTTTTTCAGTGCCATTATCCCCTAATTCAAATGTTTTCATATTTTGCAGTTTACAACCGGCAGGAAAGTACAACAAAAAATCCATCCAACAAGGATGTAAGTAAGTCTCATATTTTGCATTTTTCCTCCTCTTCGTAGTCCATTTGTTTGCTGCAATATCTGTGACAAAAAAATCAATATCCATGCTTATGTTTATTTGTAGGTGACTTTCTTCAAAACAGCTATGCACCGAAGGAAGATATCATGAGGAGTTGAGGGGTGCTGTAAAGTTTGCTTAAATAAGAAGATAGACTCTTAAGCTAGTTATGAGGTAACAAATAATTATGACTCTTAAGTCAGTTGAGGGGTGCTGCAAAGTATCACAGTTCAAATCGGTAAACAATTAGGGTGCTAATTTATTTATGGGAAATGTACGTGAAATTCGAATATTTATGATGTTGATTTTGGCAATTTTTCCGCATTCAGATCTACCCAAAAGTCAAAATGAACCATTTCGTGTTGAAAGGAGAGCATTGCTTCTCTGTTTCCTTTTTTATTTAGATTACATTGTTACGATGTTTTCTTTCTTGCAGGTAAAACGAAGATGAAAGGATTTGTTGGATTTAAGCTTTAACAATAATCTCAATCGTTAAGGTTTGTTATTTCCTGAACTTTTTTTCCCTCCGTAATGTCAGAGCATTACTTCATTCGATTTCCTCATTCGAAGAAACCACAATAATTTTTTAGTTGAGATAAGCTTTCAGCCTCTAACCATTCTGCTTACAATTTATATATACTAATTCTATATCTTCTTCTACTGTCTTAAATTCATTTCAGCATTGACAAAAACTTTTGTCCTTAGATTTGATTCCTAAACTCAATTTTTTCGCTTAGAAAATGTGTATAGGAATCATGGTGATGAGGGATGAATATAGCCAACGGGGGATGCAAATACCGACGCATTGTGAAGTTTGTTTTGATTTATGGTGAGTCGCTGATTCACCTTTTTTGGGACTGTATGGGCGAAAATATTCTGGCAAGGATTAGGAAATTCTAGCATTCTACAGTTTCATAATTCTGCACCAAGTCAGTGGCTCAATGATTTATTTCAAAATTTATCGATATCTAAGTTAAAACTATTTGTAGCTGCAGCTAGGTGGATTTGGAACAACAGGAACAACAGCGTATTTCATGTAAAATGTGGAATTTCGACACAGGCTGTTGTAGGATTTTGAAAGTGGCTTCTGAGTTTCGAAGAAATGGATCAGGTTAGCTCTAACAATACTACCCCTGTTAGATCTGAGATCTCACAGTCATCGCGTCCACCAGCTAATGGTTTTTTAAAGATAAATTTTGATGCAAGTTATTATTTTGGTATGGATTCTAATCGATATGCATTGGCGGAGCTTTGGGGACTCATTGGAAGAAAAGAAAGTGCAGCCATGGCATAAGCTACAACATTTAAAAGTATTGAAATGGCTACTACTTTAGACCTCAAATGCATGGAAATTGAGGGAGATTGTCAAACTATCATTAATATCTTTTTTCCTCCCGTGGAAGCTTATCACCATGGGGAAATATCATTGCAGCCTTGCAGCAATAAAGCATAAGCCCGACACCCAATTTAATCTGCCATTTTAAGTTTTATAAAAGTTTCACCGCCATTGTGAATAACTTAAATTTTGGTTTGCTCCTATTTGTGTCATGATTTACACAGTTCTGTATTTACACAAGTAGTGATATTTTCAATTCCTGAGATTTTTGTAACCTTTGAAAAATTATAGTAAACATCTCCTCTTTTTTGCGTTCGTCGGTCTGTTCTAAAACCCCATCGAAAAAACTACGGCAATTTTTTAGTTCAGATAAGCTTTCAGCCTCTAACCATTCTGCTTTTATGTGTAAAAAATTTTATGCTCGACTCCTTTTGTTTGCAGGTTGTTCAAGAAAATTCAAGAGAAATTATGCTAGAAATTGGGGCCATAAAACTGAGTCAAGAGCGTCAAAGAACTTAGGTAACAAGCTAATCTCTACAACTCACTCTATTATATATTGTTGTGTTGGAAAAAGGTTGAGTTTGAATGGAAAATCTGGGTTGTCGATTTCAAATTAGGACTTTTAATTATTGTGTAAAGGTATTTATATGTTGTAAACTTCAAGTAGCGACTATAATGGTGTTTTCTTTTTTGTATTTACATTACCTTTCAGTAAAAATAACTCCGTTTGTTTCAAAGAGTTTCAGGATGTCTTTTCCATTACTTCTGTATTTATTAATTATCAATATGCTATATATTGATGAACCCTGTAACAGGCCACAAAGCAACAATAAATTAGTTCAACATATAATCTACATATCGATTTATCTTTGGATTGTAGGATTTTGGTCGGGGAGTCTATCAGGGAGCATTTACAGACATTGAGAATTATATTTGCACCTTCAAATAGTTGATGACATATTGTTTTGTAAGTATATGAGCTTTATGTAGGTTTAATGTTAAGTTAATGTTAACATTTTGATAAACTATAATGTATTTGGTTCTTTTGTTTATATTTGCAGACTGTTTGGATTAGTTATTTGTATATTTAAGTTATGTGTATTTTTATTTTCTTTCTATTTCAGAAAAGCTATTAACATTTGCATACTTTGAGCAAATATTATTAAGCATTTTCGTAGTTTCTCAAACAACAATCAAAAATATGTTCTGCATATGTCCGCGACTTCTGTTGCGGGCCTTTTTCTAATATTACATATACCACGTCTAAACTTCATTGGATTACATAGGTACTTCAGCAAATAATAATAATAATAATAATAATAATAATATAATTATTATTATTATTATTAGAAAGAGTTAATTTGCATATGTTATTTGGGCAGTTGAGAGTGGTTTTCATGTTCCTGGCCAGATGTTGCTGCTTCATTATTAGTTGCAGTTTTGAACATTCAGAAAGTGCTATTTGAAGGTCATCAATGGAATCATACATGAGTTCCAAGTCGCTAAGCATGGCCATTTATAGATGCATTATTCACTATACATTAAGAAATGGGCAAAATTTATTGTTTTTGTTTGTTTAATCTCATTGGCAGGAAAGGTAACGAAAATATCTCATTTGATGGTCTTTTTATTTTCAATTTGAAAATTTTGATTCATCAATAAAGATTTGGGAGAGATACAAGAAACTACCTAGAGCTTATAAATAGATATACAATATTATATTCATTATACTCATCCTCATTAACCATCATCGCCAATGTTAATGTAATAGATATATATAGAAATAGGTTGTTTCACAACCATTGCTCATTTGCAAAATTCGAATGGTTCTTTTTTCTTTGATAGTAATAATTAAGATGTCACCGGGAGTCAGAAGTGTAGCATTGAATCAAGGACATGGTTTTAAGTTTCGAAATGAATATTTATATAATTATGTATCTTGAATGCTAATATCAAATGCATATGTTTTGCTCTTAATCAAAATTAATTTTATACATTTTTTAATTTAGCCACAACAAACATCTCATATCTAGAATAATTATGAAGAAGCAAGTTAAATATATACAGTATACCACATCACATATTTTTCGTACATTAACAAATAGCCTCGAGCAACGCTCAAACTCTAACACTAGTTAATTATAAAAGTGACAATTAATTAAAGACAGAGGTAATATATCTAAAAAACATAACAAAGATTTAAATAGCTAATCCAAAAATAATTTCATCAAATGAATAAGGGTTTGGGGAAATCCATCAAGTAAAGAAACATGGTATTGATTTCTAAATGTAACTAGTTTCCCTTCTTACACAAAATTTATGTTACATTTTAGGTTTAAGATTTATGATTATTATTTTAAAAAATTGATTGCAGAGAAACTACACGAAGAATTGGCGCATCGCTCTGTTGCCAAATGATCTAGTAACCCATATCATCCATATTCGGCACTCGGCTTGGGGGTTGTTTTTGAGGTCAGCAGCACTTTCAACAACAGCTGCCTCAGTGGTCATCAGTAGCATCGAGATACTGCAATCACGACAACAATTAAGAGGAATGAAAATGAAAAGTGAGGTATCGAAAAGTACCATGCAAAACAAAAGAGGACTATTATGGACAAAAAACATACCTAGCCGCATCTACAAGAGCAATTCTGATCACTTTGAGAGGATCTATGATTCCTTCTTTCACCATGTTGACAAAAGAACCTGGTAAAAGAAATAATATTGTAATTAGCCCGGTATTTTGTAAAATCCGAAACAAGACCAAAAGTATTCCACTTTGTAAAATAAAATAAAACAATGAAAATAAGATTTCGGGAAAATGACAATTTTCAGATTCTTATTTAAACATAATATATTATCAGAAGGATCTAGCTTCAGCGACAATAATGTCTCTAGGATAGACAAGAAGTAACCTTTTGCAGCATCAAAGCCAAAATGGTGATCATCTTGGTCAAGCAATTTCCCTAGCACCAGAGATGCCTCGTAACCAGCATTTGAAGCAGTGGTGTATGCAGGTGCCTTGAGAGCATTCTGAATTATTTGCACTCCTCGTTTCTGATCTTCATTTTGAGTTTTAAGATTTTCCAAAGCTTTTGAAGCATACAATAAAGCAACTCCACCACCTAATGAAAACAGATAGGTTTAGATTCTACCTTGAGCAAAGATAAAGTGTCTAGCCAATTAAGTGTGGATCCTTTTCAACTTGCCTGGCACAACTCCTTCTTCAATGGCTGCTCTTGTCGCATTTAAAGCATCTTCAACTCTATCTTTCCTATCTCCAACTTCTGACTCACTTGCACCCCCATCCTAAAGGAAGAGTTCTTTTCATGTCTGTGTATGATTATAAAGGCATAACATGGAAAAGCTGTTTAAAACTTTAAGAAATAGACAGAGCAAACCTTGAAAACAGCAACATCTCCAGATAACTTCGATAGTCTTTCCTGTGCTTTCTCTTTGTCAAACACGGCTCTGCTCTTATCCATGGTCGTTCTCAGCTGTAAAAAACAAAATACAGTAAGAGTGTTAAAGATGTCTCAGATGCGAATTCAGTCAGAAATCAGAATGCATATATATCTAATAATCTAGGGAAGATTCAAAGATGAAGTAAAAAAGAATACCTGCTCACATCTCTATTCAATAAGCTTCTTGTTCCCACCTCCATGGAGAACAATTGTATCGTCAAGAGAGATGGTGACCTGTGAAAATATTATGTCAAAAACATTCTAAAGAAAATGTGAAGTCACAACACAAGATCGTGAATATGAACCTTCTTTGCAGTACCAAGCATCTCAACTTGGACTTTGTCAAGAGTTAGACCATGAGCTTCACTGATAACCTGTTCAATTTACGAGTTACTAAGCTGTAACAAAAATAATTCACATAAAAGTATGTTAACGAGAAAATCGGATAACCTCTGCACCAGTGAGAACAGTGAGATTGTCTAAGTTTGCCTTTCTGTTGTCCCCGAAACCAGGAGCTTTAATGGCACAAACCTATATTCACAAAATGAGAAATTATGAAATTAATGAGAAATGCCTGACACCAAGCCTTCAATTAAGGATAAGCGAAAACGCCAATCTCACAAAGGCCAATGCGCTTATCTTATACAAGTTTACAATAAGGACACTAGTATGAGTAAAGTCAATCACCTTAACACCGCCTTGATGCTTGTTGAGAATGAGCATAGCCAATGCATCACTGTCCACATCCTCAGCCACGACAAGCAAAGGCCTATTTTTCTGTCCAAAAGTTGAAAAGTGTTAGAAGCAATGAATTATGTTTCTTCTGCCTTTTAGCACTCATCCAAAAAAATTCAAGTCGCACGAAAAATTATGCCATGAAAAGAGAGTTATGTTACATTTACAGACAACTCCAGTGTTTTCAAAAGAGAGTACACATCTGATATTTTCTTGTCATGGATGAGGATCAATGGATTTTCAAGTTCCTGAAAACAAGCAGGTAAAAAAATTTCAAATAATTGTCTTATAGAGATGTGATACAAATAAGGTATATGAAGATATTTTAGTCAGCAAATTGAACTCACACATTTCTGGGTCTTCTGATCAGTTATTAAGTAAGGAGAAATATAACCTCTGGCAAGCTTCATCCCTTCCACAACTTCCAACTCATTAAACAAGGTGTTTCCATCCTACACAGTTTAGATAACATATCAGAATAATTTTGTTTAACTCAATCGCGATGATATGTTACTGGAAAGGGACTTGTACTCACAGATACAGTAATGACTCCTCGCTTTCCCACTTTCTCCATAGCTCTAGCTATCAACTCCCCAATCTCACGCTCACCATTTGCAGATATAGTCGCAACCTGATTTCGGCATGACAATTTACAAGAATCGCTAAGGTATATAAAGAATAGACCAAGGAGAAGGCACAGTAGAGCCGTAAATCGAGTTACGTTTATATCACACAAGCACATTTTAAAATTTTACAAGATACAGCAGCACCCACATAAAAAAAAAAATAATAAAAAAAAAAAAAAAAAAACCTGTTTATCCAGTCTTAATTTCATAAATTCCGGTACATTAACCTTTCAGCGATGGGGGATTTCTGTATCGACACCACAACCACATAAGGTAAAGAGCTCTTCAGAGAAATGCACTTCACCTGTGTTATTTCCTCCGGTGTACTGATCATCACTGCCCTGCTTTTCAAGTCCGATATGACAGCATCAACTGCCATATTAATTCCCCTACGCAAGTCCATGACATTTACACCAGCAGCAACTGACTTGCAGCCTTCTGTAAGTATTGTCTGAGTGAGAACAGTTGCACAAGTTGTACCTGTAAAAAGGATCCCGACTTAAAAACGACAATTTAATATATTATTCCATATTATTGCATAGTAAGAAGTTTGGATTTTCGAGCTCAATTGCTACAAGGGGGAGAGTAAAAGAACAAACTTTACCATCTCCGGCAGCTTTGTTGGTAGCACTAGCAACCTGCTTTACAAGTTCTGCGCCAACATTTTTAGACTTATCTTTGAACTGGATGCTTTTGGCGACAGTAACACCATCTTTAGTGACCTTGGGATTCTGTCTACCTGTCTCAATAATCATATTACGACCCTGAATTGGTGTGCCGAAGAAAGAACCCCAAGTTATTCATGAGTTTCAAACTAGAGCTATCAAAAAGTAGAATTGCATCAGAAAAGTCAGTTTTAAGAGCATTGCAAGTTCCATACCTTTGGTCCCATTGTAACCTTCACGGCTTCTGCAACCTCTGATACACCTTGAAGCATAGTTGCACGTGCCCCAACCCCGAAAGTGATATCCTTTGCCATGTAATTACTTGTCCATATGATTCTTCCACCAACCTTTGGAAACCAAATAAAGAAAGCGTTCATTTTCACAGTATTTCCAAATAAACTCATCATTTCAACTGATTTCATCAGTTCCGTTCTTAAGGAATGGTCTAAATTGATACTTCAACGAAAAAGTTTGATTCAACATTGAAGAAAATGTCGTAAGATTAAGGAAAAGAAAATCATTAGCTAACCCAATCCAATTAATTTGAGACCCAAATTCAATCCAATGAAACAAAATGCCAATACAATTTTTCGGTAATATTTTTCCTTCAATTTTTCCCGCGTTTTCTCACAAATCAAAACAGCTATAAACAACATGAGTAAGCAAAAAATCATACCAGTTTCTTAGTAGAAGAAGAACTGCAATGTAATATTTCTCTGAATACCACATTCTTTGTCTTTCCCGTCACGGCTCCCTCCTCGTCACGGATCAACATCTTAAGCCCCTCGCAGCCCGTGACCCTCGAGATCGCAACATAGAGCGGAGAACATCGATGACTCGCAGCAAAACCAATCCCTTGATTTGAGTTCCGATATCGTTGAATTGATACTTGAGGTGAGGTATGAAATGGTAGCATGATGATAATATCCGTCGACATACCTCTCCTGTAGTCTTTTTACGGGGACAAATGACTCTGATCGCCAAATGATACAGACTCGATCGTTTTGATGTTGGCCCCAGAATATGGCGATATCACCAGCTCCACCACAGGATTCAATATTTATGACTAGTATGATGGGAAGTAGAAAGAGGAACGGTGTCCCATTTATAACTTTCAACATTTTTCTTTTTTGATGATTAAGGTATAATTGGAGTACGTAGATATGTGAATATATTTTTTTCATGATCTGTCTTATTTTATAGGACTCTAGAATCAAGATGCATTTAAATCTAATACTGAGTGAGTTTTGAAAAGTGACAACCACGTCCCTTGCCACAGTTGAATTGATGGCCTAATTTAGTAATTAGTCGCTTCACCAATTGGTTACTCAACACTTAATAACTCGATCGTAACAACACTTTCCAGGGAAGAAGAGCAAGATTTTTTCTGTTAGGGTTTGCTAAAAATAAAAGGAAGAATAAAAATAGAATCTCGACTTGGAAATACATTACATTGCACAGGATAAATCATATTCAGAAAAATAAATAAATAAAAGGATACATTACATTGCACCCATTAATTACTTTAGACGTGGGCGTACCTGGAGGCAAAAAATATACCTACTCTCAATCTTTCATCTCAAACTTGTATATATATTTTCAACATGTTCATCACAACATGTGTTTTACACAGTTGATCTTTTCCATTTATCTATAATTATTAGAACTAGTCAGTGGACCCGTCCGTTTGACGGGAGTGCATTTTTCTTTAAAAACTATTTAAACGGATGTTATATATAACCATCATATCATAATTTATATTTTAAAAGTTTGATAATCATCAAAATATAAATACGAAAACGAATGTTTAAGTAAAACTATCCAGATGAGCATTAAATCTATCCAAATTTAAAAATGAAAATGTTTAAAAAAAACTATCTAATTGAACACGGGTCATCTCAAATTCCTGAATATTTCTCTGAATACCACATTCTTTGTCTTTCCCGTCACGGCTCCCTCCTCGTCACGGATCAACATCTTAAGCCCCTCGCAGCCCGTGACCCTCGAGATCGCAACATAGAGCGGAGAACACCGGTCTCGGAAGATACAACCCCACGTGCCGGAGCGACTGTCCCTGACTTTTATTGATCGTCATCGTGAACGAAAGTGCCAGCGGGAACTGCCTGCGCTGGAAACGGAAGGGAAGCGTCTTGTCAGACGGCTGCAGCGTCAGCCTCGGAATAAAGACCCTCTCCCCGGCGTGGCTTCCGGTCATTATGTTTCCCTCGACGACATGATATACATTATATTATGAGATTTAAAAAAAAATATATAGAAAATTGATGAACTTACTATTAAAAGTATTCGTAACTGCCGATTGTAAAATAACAACTATTGATTTCTTTAAAGTTGTAGCATCCAATATAGCTTCATTTAATTTCTAGACAAAAGCATCCCACAAAGTGCAATTAATCCTCTTTTTCCTTGAGCATAAGGGAAAAATAAGCATTTAAATAAAAAATCATAATAAATAAAATAAAATTAGATCAATGACTTAATTAAATTTATATCATAAATAATGATAAAAAAAAAAATTACTCCAAATCCTCTAGAACAAAGGTAAGCAATTTCATTGTCTTGTCTGGCTTGACTATTTCCCTTATTTTTTCATTCTCCACGACATGCCCAATAACATCTGTACTTTTAAGAGATCAATAAGATTATAACAAAATATATATATATATATATATATAAAAGTTAAAAGTAAACTTACCAAACATAAACTATTCATTCTCCATATTTAAAATTGAATCAAATCTCACAAAATTAAAAGCAAATTTTGAAATTCCTTCATCCGAAATCTTTTCGACTATGGTATTTTTCAAGAAGAACAATTTGTATTGATTTCTAATAGCTTTAAGTTTGTTGGTAGGTTCAGAGACGAAAAAATTTTGGAAACTATATATTTCTCCTTCACTTATTTGTTGTCTATATGTTGCAAGAAGATCTTTTTTTATTGTTGCTTGAATGCGGCCATGCTACACACAATAAAATATATTTTATAAAAGACAAATTTATTAGATACATTAAAAAATAAAAAATTTAAAAATTTAAATATCATAAATATTCTAAGGATAAAGAAAACCTTATCATCAAGCAAAATCATATCTATACTTCCATCTCCTATACGGCTACGAAAATTTAGTATTGTCCAAAGATTTAAGACGCGAGCCTTAATCTTCCAATCAATATGTCCGGGACAAACATCATCGATTTGAGAATATTTTGACGCCATCCTACAATAAAACGATCTATAATCAAAAGATTGAAAAGATAATTATTTCAATATAATTTCGTTGATTACACAACAATAGAATGTTATATTGATAGTTGTATTGATGAGCAAAAAAAACCCTTACCCGAAACTTCTTTTGAAATAAAACAAAACTAGCTTAGCAAAAGAAAATCGTATTGAAAATTTTTGTTCGTACGGATGTGAATTTAGTATGTTGCATATAGCTATATATATACTCCTAAAACAAAAAGAACAAAAAATAAAAATCTCATATGATTAGGAATACTAATTCAATATATATAATAGTTAGGAATTGAATTTAAGAAAATTAATTAGGAATTCATAATATATTCGTAATATATTCCTCAAAAAGAAAAGAAAAGGAAAACTAACCTTATTATAAAAATCGACGTAATTGATAGAACAGATAATGGCTATCAACAAAGTAATGGACTTGTAATGAAATTGTAATCGACGTAATGGAATTGTATTGGAAACTAATGGAATGGTAATTGGTGGGGAGGACTTGATAGAACAGATAAAAGGAGGACTCATGGAGTTCGACAAATTAATCGCTACTAATATTATTTTATTGTATTTTTCAAATCTTAATATAGTTAGGAATCGAATTTCGTAGGGAGATTAATTAGGAATTGAATTTATCTTCTATTCATAATATTTTGTTTAATTATTTTATTGTGTTTTTAAATCCTAATTCAACACAAACTTGATTCCTAATTAAAACGTTATATGTCAGATGTTGATTTGACAATAAAATTTGCAATTAAATTACAATTAAAATAAATTGAACAAATTAAAAAAAAAAAATCTTTCTATTGATTATAAGATAAAATACGTTGTTTCTTCCATTTATTTAAAAAAATCAAATACCAGTAATGGACGGAGATATTAGAATAACGGACAAGAAATCGGAATCAAGAAGAATAACGAAAGGACTGCTCTATTAACGCGAGAACTGTACAGGGATGACCGTTTAGTAAAGAGCGATTATGGCTGCGGCCTCTTGCCTTTACGCCTATCAAGTTCACTGTCAAACGTATCAACCTTACAGTAATCTCACAGGAAATAAAAGGAGATACAATCGTATTATTCTTAATTGATTTAGTGTTCATCATACTCTTAACTCAATCAATTAACGGACATAAACACCTCAACTATTAAAATATGGACTCATTAATTTATTTCAAATTTATTTATTTATTTTTTATTCTTTCCGTCTCTTTTTATATCACATTTATTTATTTCATTAAAAGTAAAGAGATCAAAATACCTCATTTTTAAGATAATTTTATGACTATATGGACACAAATATTCTTAATTTTATCATGAATTGCATTTTAACTCTACAAATTTTTCCAACAATCACGCTCCTCTTCCTCCATCTCGCCTTCCAAACCACCACAATCGCCGCCATCCCGACCACTACGTGTAGGTCCCGTCGCTGTTGACGTACGTTTTTTCCAGCAAAGAAGGCGCCGCCGCTATCTTCTCCGGCCGTAGGTAATCCGGCCGACGTCGCGACAGTCCGTATGCAAGCTGACGGACACGAAATTCAACTGTGCATACATTGATTCGAATTCCGAATAGCACGAAAATCAATTTAATCTCAGATGAAAGAAAACAATCATTAAGTCTTTTAATTCAAATAATCCCCAAAATTGAAACGGAAAATAGAAGAAGGAATCCCTAATTGTAATCCTAGAAGTGAGTAGCAGGTGAAGCCCGTGAAGGTGTAGAAGTGAATCGATGGCTACCAAAAGGTCTTCCACAAAGAGATGAATTGAGATCGCAATTATCATAGTGGAATCTCCTTCAAATTTTTTTTTTTTTTTCTTTTTTTTAAGATCTGAAGTAAAACGGAATGAGAATGGAGAAGTATTTTTATGCTAGATGGGTATAATAGGTAATCTTTTTTTAAAAATTTCGAAAAAATGAGAATTAATAAAGGAGAAAAAAATTGTCAAAAATGACGCATAAAAAGGGACGGAGAGAGTACTAGAGAACGCTCACGTTTTACGTGATACTTTGATCATGTCGCAAGATACCGGTAGTATTAATTTCGGGAAGTCATGACATAGAGAGTTGAAAAGAGAAGTAGGGAAGAATTGGAGAAGTTTTACAATTGATCAAATCTAACATGACGATACATCCTGACTATACTATTGTAGGTGATTGAGCTTCCGTAGTTGCTGACAATAAGTTACTCAAACACTATATAAGAATCAATATATAACTAGCAAGACATATGAAGACTAGTTTTGAGATTTGCGCGGAGATATGCCAGGAATTAATCCACGACTTTCTTTGCAATCGGCATATGTACCGGCCGGCTAGACTACAACATTTGCATTAACGAGGCTATTGATAAAACTTCCATGTGTTGTTATACGCAGGTAGATTGAACAATACTCTCTAGCCATGTAGTCGGGGGAAAATCACTAAACTAGATAAGATATATATGCATTATACAATTCTTCACTTCCTTGAGAGAGACCTGGCTTCTCCAATTGATTTTCCGAATGCGTTAGAATCGGAAGGAAAACGATGCTGAGCTTTGTTTAGTGAGCACTCAGCAGGTAGAGGTTACAAATTTAGCTTAGACTCTCAAATGGAACATCATTCTTCAAAAACCAATTCGGAACCAAATAAATAGCACAAACTGCATTCGTATCATTCATTTGTGTAGTTTACATCCAGTTGAAGGCATTATCAAACTTCAAAGATGGAATTTAAACAACAAATCACATTCAAATTACACTCACAAAATATAGTCATGACTCACGACTTATTCGACTGTTCCTTGCTAGCCTCATCGCTTTCGATCGGAGGTAATGTCTGCATGAGAAAAACGCTTCAGTTAGTCTCTTTCAGTACTTTCATCGAACACTTACAGTGCGCGTTGCCATTAGTCACATTTCAGCATTTAATCGAACACTTAGAGTGCACTTTCAAACCTCATCGAACCCACCAAACAAGAACAATACCCACCAAAGAAAAGATACGATCAAAACATGAATGCATATAAATATAATATAGAGAGGGGTAGAAGACTACGTACAAGGTTAGGCTTGTAGATGTTATGAACAATCGAGGCTCCGGCGAGAAGAGAGGCGACGACGACGACAGATGACCAGGCCAATGACGGAGTTCCGGTTGGTTTCTTCCCTCCTCCGAATCTTTGCTGCATTTTCATTTCCAGTTTTCTCCTCCCGCCGATAAGGTTTAACAGAGGTTTAATGTCAGGGGCCGGTACATAAACCGATCAGTTGAACCGAAACCGCATTGAACCGATTAATCAAATGAATCGAATCATCTAGTTCTATGTTTTTTTTTCCTCCTTTTGAACCAACCATCGATCGATTCATCCGAAATTTTGTCTTGTTCCCTTTCTAAGGACCAGTCCGCGGATACATATCATGAGTCAATGTTCATCATCAACGAAATCAAAATCGATCAGAATTGATCACGTAGAAATTCAAAACTTGCAAACCTAATCGTTTCAATTTAAGTTAACCCGGTTCATTTCGATAACCGGTTTCTGTAGATTAGACTCTCACGTGGACAAAATGACTCAATAGTTATCAGAATTTTATCACGTTAATTATCATGTCATCAGTTCTAATGGATATTTAACGATAAAGATCAAATAATTATGATTTATACAAATTTAAGATTTCATGATCAACAAATAAAGTTTAAAGAGCTGTTGATTAATTTATGCAAAATTAAGGGACTTAGAGCATTTTCCTTAATATAATTAGGCCAGCTACGATTATACTTTCGTTCATGAACTGAACCAAAGTCATCTTTATTCTCTTACAGGTAGAAAGGAAAAGAAGATGAGGTCCCCAAAAATAATATAATAACCAAATTATTTATGCTAATTTATTATCGGGAAAAAATAAAGTATCGAGAAATAATTTAAATGCAAAAGTTAGAATTGTCATAACTCGATCAACAGCAAAAGAAAACTTAGGGCGGCTTTTTACTCAGTTCGTACCTAATTAATCTCCATTTTTTAAAAAATAATAATTAAATAAGAACGAATATAAAGCAATTAATTTCTCTATGTGAAGAATTAATGTTGGGTCATGGGTGGAACACTACAACTACTACATAATAACAACGTGAAAGACGTAACCTTTTTATTGACTGTGTGTCTACAAATCTCAAACATAAACATGAATCTCTTCAATTAATCATCTAATCGTGCTAATTTATTCCCAATAATCATTACTATTCCTTAATGATTTGAGTTTGAGAATCATATAGGGTATGACCTGGATTAGGTGTAACGTGACTTAACAGTGCGTATACTCCTATATATTATTTATTTCGATTTTAATAACTTGTCACTTTTTTTATATACGAAAAGACAACGATAATATTATTATAATATAAATAGGAATATAAATTATAATAGGATTAGAGAAATTTTGGTGAATACTAGTACACCAAGTTATCATTTAATTGATCATGTTATTCACAACTCCCCCATTCATATTACGTACGATGAACCCAAACTTATTAAATGAGACATCATATATAAAAAATACATCAAAGTTGAGTTTAATAACGCCATTAATAGGAGGATGTCATCTTTCCTGAATTCTATTCAAAATGTCTGGTCCCTACACCGTAGGCATTTTCTCAAGCATCCAGAACCGAATTGTTTTTGTGATGACAACAACTCGCTCACAAACTGTTTCAAAAATTATTTTGTTCTTATTATACCAAATTTTCCAACATACTCAATTAAATTTGAATATTGGGATAACTTCATTTTTATAGCGATCATACCGTGCGTTGGATTAGTAAACTAATGAAACTATTTGCCTTGTTAGTTTCAAGTTAGGGTTTTAAGTTTTATAAATCTATATGTAATTCTAAGTTTGAAATGAAATAGACCATATTATTCGGCCAATGATCACGTTTGCTGATTTTTTTAGATCTTTTCGAATATTTTCATAATCAACATTTAAGATTAATCATAATCAAACTAATTCGAATATTTCACCGGTAATTAAGTTACAAACTAGATGTACATGGTAGTTATTCAATAACATCAAAAAAAAGTTATTCAAAAAATGGGTGTCCAAAAGTAAAATTAAAGTCCAACACTCAATGAGACCCATAATGACATTAAAAAAAGGTTTACCCTACTCGACCAAAATTGTAGCTGTATTTCAGAATAGTTGATGACTTTCTTCTGTTTGCCATCCAACCAAATTTCTATGTTTGGATTTTAAATTCAGCTGAAAGCCTTTGTTGTAGAATGGTTGCCAGATGAAAATAATAAAATAATAAAATTTTTCCCTGTATTTATTTTATTAAAATCAACTTATATATATGTATATGTTGTGTTTAAGAGGAGACAACATTTATAAATTGAGCAAGAAATTAATTTTAACAGATAAATAAATGAAGGAGTACTACATAATTATCTGATTTTGCATTAGTGCTATAAAAATCCAATTGAATTTTTTTAATAATATAATTTATTTTATTTTATTTTACGATTGCAATAATGTTATTTCTTTCAACATAGATGTTCAGTTATCACATATACAAAATTAACGGTAAAAAAATATGTTTATTTATTATAAAAAATATAAAAATTTATTAAGATAATAAAAATATTAGATGGATTAAATATTATGGATGAAACGTGATGGACGAAAAATGTTTTCTCTTCATTTTTCCGTCCATTTTCAGAGGAGCCAAACAAAGAAGAAGACCCCATCACTATACCCAGCTTCATCTCATCTCTTAATTGCTACGGAGTACATTTGAGTTTGTCTTTTTCAAAGCTTTTTGTTTTTTTCCTTCTTTTCTTAAAATGATTTTTTATCTCAATTAAGCTAAGCTTCCTGTAGACCCGGTCTATCTATCTTTCTCCTTCAATCAAATTTCATATATATATATATATATATATATATAAATATGTAACCAAAGCAATAATCCCCCTTTTTTTATCCTCTCTTTCTAATTTCTATCTATCTCTAGGGTTTTGAATAAAAAAAAAAAGGGTTCAATTCAAAATCAAATCAAATCCAATCATTATCATCATAGCTTCTCTTACAACAAAAAACCTTTTTGACCCATTTCAAACAACAACAAAACTAGAATGTTGCCACCAGGTCTCGTTTCAAATCTACAGGACGTCCTCAATAAAAAGGCAAATCACCAGCAGCCAATCAAGAAGAACAAGGAGATACTAATGAACAACATCAGACAACATCAACTTCTGATTCTGTCAATGAGACTGACGACGATTCTGGAAAACCCATTGTTTTAGTCACTAATGGTGATGGGATTGATTCTCTGGGCCTTGTTTATCTCGTTGAAGAATTGGTTAAACAGGGTCTCTATAATGTCTATGTTTGCGCCCCTCAATTGTGAGTTATGTTTAGTTTTCAATTATTTAAAAATCTCATCTTTAATGCCGTCTTGTTTGTGTTAATTTTGTCATTTGTTGCTGTTTTTGAGGGTTCTGAGTCTTTGATTCGTTGATTTAGGGATAAATCGGTGTCGGGTCATTCTGTTACGCTCCAAGAAACAGTTGCTGTGAGTTCTACTAATATTAATGGTGCCACGGCCTTTGAGGTTTCAGGTAAATCTCCATATAATATTATATCATCAAAATGAAATTTATTTGAGTTGAATATGCAACTATGGGTAGTTGGATCTGCATCAGTTATCGGCTTTCGTAATTGTTTGGTTACTATCATCCATTTCCCTTTAATATCATGATTCGCTAGTCATGACAATGTTGTGCTATTGCAATATTGTGTCCGTTTATCTCGGGATAAAGTGTTGATATGTAGATTTCTGTTGCCATTTTTTTGAGAATGACGATTTGATGGTGTTCGTAATATCCAGGGACTCCGGCAGATTGTGTCTCATTGGCTTTATCAGGGGCACTTTTTTCTTGGTCAAAGCCATTGTTGGTCAGCATTTATATTCTCCAGTTTACGAGAATGCATTTAGATTTTGTTTAGCCATCAGGCATTTCTGATTGATTTATATTCATGGTGGTTTCTTCCCAGGTAATTAGTGGAATCAACCGGGGATCAAGTTGTGGTCATCATATGTAAGTAGTTTGTGTTTTTGCTTTCTTAACTTGCTTTAGTTTCTGTGAACCTGTCAAAATGAGGAACTCTTTCTAAATACATATACATATGTATTTATTTAATTATGATTTTTGTTGGAGTGCAAAACTTGTACTCGTTATCTCTTTATGATGATTTAATTGACGTATAACGTTTTTTATTTTCCTTGATGAACAGGTTCTACTCTGGTGTTGTTGCTGGAGCTAGAGAGGCACTTTTAGGTGGTGTGCCATCTTTGTCAATATCACTGAACTGGTTAGTGGTGTGCATATTTTATCTTGCATCTAATCGAACTCCTTATATTTCGTATTAGTTTGATGATGAATTGCTGATGGTGTGATCTATTCCAGGAAGAAGAGTGAAAGTCAAGAAAGTGATTTCAAAGATGCTGTTACTGTATGTCTACCCTTGATAAATGCCGCTATCAGAGATATTGAGAAGGGAGTTTTTCCCAGAAGTTGTTTTCTGAATGTAGAAATTCCCACCGTTCCACTGACAAACAAGGTTTGAGTTTCCAAAGTACATTAGAAATTTTATATCTTTATTTTCAAGTTCTTGTTCATTCTTCTATGTAATCTTGTGACAACTACTAAACAGCAAGATATGAACAATCTGTTAATCTTAATCTTGCATGAAATATGTTGGAGACTTTTATGTAGTCGAGCTGTTGGGTATTTCTAACAAATAGGATTTGCCAAAACTTCTGTATAATTTAAGGTTACTCACCCACCGTCGTATGTTAGCTCTCGAATTTAAAGGTCGTAAAGGCATGTGTGGCTGCAGCATCCACAGTGATCTGGAAATGTGGTAAAAAAAGTTGTACAAGAAATTGGACATAGATCCACAGAATGACAAAACAAAAACCTCATTTTAGTAGGTTTGGTTAAATATTTAGTCTGCTGTTTTAGGAAGACGTCCTGTTTTATACTGCACGGTTAGGCATTAGACCATCTGTGATAGTGGCAGTGCTTACAACTTATTTGTGATCATTATTCTTTTAAAGATGGATTTCTCACCTTCTGACTTGAGATGTCTCCTTTTTTATGCTCTTTTCCTGGACAGGGCTTTAAATTAGCAAAGCAGAGTATCTGGAGATCCATCCCTAGCTGGAAAGCTGTTTCCGCTAACCGGCATCCTGGTTCTGGAAATTTCATGTCTAACCAGCAGAGCCTCGGTGTCCAACTTGCTCAGCTTGGCCGGGATGCATCTGCTGCTGTCAGTATTTTCTATTGAAAACTTTCACTTTGATTTTATTATCGGTTTCACTTTGATTTTTATTCTCAGTTTCATATGTTTCTGTTGTTTTTCTCGTCTCAGGGTGCTGCTCGTCGTTTGAGCACACAGAAGAAGAGCTTAGTGGAGATCGAATCTGTCGGAATCGCTGCGAAATCTGACAACGTCAGGGTGAAAAAGTATTTTAGACTAGAGGTAAAATAAATGTTGACTTCTGTTGCAATTATATTATTCTCCTAGAAATTCATAAGCTTATAATTTTTATTGACGCATGTATCTGGGTATTGATAGAAGTATGCAAAGAGTTTTGACCCGGATATCGGTTATGCATCCTTTTCCAGTTTGAAATGCTTCTTAGGTTTTATAAATATAAGTTCAATTTCTTCACCATGTGAAACATCTTTGATCTTCTCAAGCCACATCCTAAGTTATACAAATATATATATGCAGTTTGAGGAGAAGGAGCAAGACGATACTGATGAGGATTTGGATTTCAGAGCTCTTGAAAATGGATTCGTAAGTTTTATACAAAGATGAATATTTTTATGCATGGTTTTTCCCTGCAACACAGTTTACACTATCGATAAAACTAATTTTTGTTATCATTTCCACCAACAGGTTGCTATAACTCCTCTATCACCATGTTCAAACATTGAGTCAAGCACTGTATCTGAAGCGTCCAATTGGATCTCAAATGCATTCAAGGAAGGGGAACAAGGGCAATGAAACGTAAAATGACTTGTCATTTTTTTTTTGGTATACAAGACATTGCAGGAACAGTTCGTTTCTATTGTTGTTCTACCCATTGATTTGTGCAATTGTGCTTCTTCCTGTTATTTATTATGTATTTTTTAATTTAATTTTGTCTTACATTCATACTTTTTTTTTTTTTTGGCGAGTTTCCTAAGATATTGGCTTGGTTTTACATATTTTGTTTGGTTGTTGTAGGTCGTCTCTCTCACCAAGTTTGTAAAACAGCCGGGTCTAAATTTATTATATACGACCATGTGCTTTCTTTATTTATATACTGTAACACTATCATCACACTTATTTTCTTTTATTTATAATAAAGATTTATTTTTTTCCCCACATGTTTATAGAAAAATTGAATTTCATCCGAAATTCGCTCATTCAAAAGTCGTATTCATGGTTTTCTCACTCACCCTTCTGCTCTTTTCCAAAATATTTTAATAATTGAGTCATGTTTTGGTTCGCAGTTGATTTTTATTGTAGAAGATCAAACATTAAATGAGAAAACGTATATTTTCGTCCATCACGTTTCACCTGTAACACCTATTCAGTCCTCACGTTTTTCCGTTAGCCTAAAAAACCTTCACGTTTCCCGCTGGCGATCAAAAATACCCTTCCGCCGTTTAACTTCACCTACGTGACATCTATGTGGCGCCAACTCATGCCTAGTCAGCTAACGGACTCATATATTTGTGACATGTGGTAGTGACACGTCACAAATTTTTGCCACATCACAAATTTTTATAAAGAAAATGTGGATTTTTGGATGACGTGTCAAAGTTTTTGACGATAAGATGACACGTGTAACAAATATATTGGTCTGTTAACTGACTAGGTGCCACTAAGTTCCACGTGTGTAAAGTTAACGGCATAGAGGTGTGTTATGTATGGCCGCTAGTGAGAAACGTGAGAACTTTTTAGACTAAAAAAAACTTTAAGAAACTAAAAAAATATTAGAAGTGAAACGTGAAGGATGCGTTTTCTCAATTATATAAACAAAGATTATAGACTTATCTTGCATAGCAATTAACAAACAATGGGCCATATTTAAAATTTGACATCTAAAAGATTCGGCCCATTACGTCACAAACAGAATCTCTCCTCCTCTGTTATTTTCACGGTAGGGTTTTAGCTTAGCAATTTCCAACTTAAATTCATTTTCGTTTCTCACTTTCTTCATCTTCTTCAATTCAGTAAACATATGGCGACAACCAAATCCCTAATTCGAAGTGGAGCTTCACTGATGAATCGATTTCTGTCAAACCAAGTAATCAAAACTCGTGCTTCGACAGAACCCAGCAATCAGCTTCTCCTCCACATTGTATCTTCATCGTCCCCATCTCTGTCATCGCAGCATTGCCTCAGCAAAGTGACGACAACGACGCCACAACTTCTGTTGAAATTTCAACAGCAAAACGACGCCGTCGATTCCTTCAAAACGATATCCTCCCTTGGGTTCCTCTACCCTTCCGGTCTCCCTTCTCTTCCATTCCTCTGTCCTGATTCAGGTTATATACATTGGGGTTTGCTTCTCATTTCTTCTTATGAAATTATTAATAGGGTTTATCATTGCTGCTTCTTAAAGTTCTGATAGTCTTATTAATGTATGGTCGCCAGAAATCCTGAATTTTCTCTTCTCACTAATGATGAGTTTTTCAATTTTCAATCTTGGAGGGTGCCTATGATTTTTCCTTTTTGTTTATGGTTCTGTTTCCGGTGTTGGAGGTCTCACTCTCACCCTTATGATTTAGATTGTTGCACCGAGTTTTGTGATCTGTTTACGATTGTTCTATCATTGTAGCGTATCTGACGATCACTTTTATGCTGTTAACCAAAAACTTTAGTGGTGACGTAAGTATGTTATATTTTAACCAGTATAACAATGCTAAGGAAGGAAAAGTATCACAGACGAACCTTACCTGATGTTACTATTTGGTGTGAATGATTGAATTTTCTTGCAGGCCGTGGGTGGTCTGACTTTTGTAAGTGAAATGTATTGTAAACAGTTACTGTAGGTTAGGCATTTCAAGAGTTTTTAAAGTTGAAGTAATATTACAAGTTTTCTGCACACTGACACTTACACTTTAGACTTTAATTAATGTTTTCATGTGGCGTGTTATGGTAGAATTAGTTTCAAGCTTTGAGTTTTTGCTTTTGTTGTTTTAGTGAGGGTTTATGTTTCTCTGTTTTTTTGCAGAAGAGTCATCAGATGACTCGATGATCTTATTTCCCAAAAGGACGTACCAACCAAGTACCATTAGGCGAAAGAGGAATCATGGATTCTTTGCCCGGTATGTCTCTCTCTTTCTTTCCTGTCTTCATATTATTATGCAAATTGGTTAGTTTCTTCAACTGATCTTTTGAAATTTGTATGAGAATGTGGTCCAAGTGAAAATTAAAATGGTTTATTCAAGAACCCCTGATGTACTGGTTCATTTCTATTAGATGGAATAGTTTTGTATTTACTGATTATAGTCCATGGTTTTAGCAAATCCGAAGCTAGTCCTTTTCTATTAAATAGATTGACATTATTCTCTTGTGTAAAAGAATAAAATTCCAAGATAAATAACAATTTTGTGCATTTAAAAATAAACTAGTTCATTTCTATTAGATGGAATAGTTTAGTATTTAGTGATAATAGTCCATGTTTTAGCAAATCCGAAACTAGTGCTTTTCTATTAAGTAAATTGACACTATTCTCTTGTGTAAAAGAATAAAATTCCAAGATAAATAACAATTTTGTGCATTTAAAAATAAACGACCGAAATAAAACACAAGGACTAACTACTGAGTAGCATATTAGATCATAATAACATGGAAATTTCTTCTGGTATTTTCGATGGTGGATAGTCTTATTAATCCCTTGTTTTCAATTATGTGATCTCTTTTCATGATTTAATAAATTCCTGTGATTGTTTGCTGAGTTGGTTTGAATAAACTATTATTCTTGAGCAGCAAGGAAACCAAGGGTGGTCGGCGAGTCATAGCTCGCCGGGTAGCAAAGGGCCGTCATAGAGTTACAGCATAGGGCATCTGTCTGTTGGAAGTTTTTGGTGAAATCGAAATTGAGTTGACTAGCTTCTCGCCGATACTATTTCGAATGGCCTACTTTAACATTCTCTCAATTGCTCAAAAGAAATCAAAATGTAGCTGGAAATGACTAGACTTCCTCTTTGTTATTTCTGTTCATTCCTAGATTCAGGCACTGAGCTTCGATATAAAATATCTTCAAGGTTTTCATAGAATTTTTTTTAAAAGCCTCTTTTGTGCTTAGATAGATTTGTGACCTCTATTTTGCATTTATCATTATGTCGTTTGTTCCATATCAATAAGCAGCCGGTTTGTGGATCTGTCTGGCTGATATGTATTGCTGAATGAGCTGAGTTCTTGCTTTTGTTTTAAGCAAAGAAACAAGGTATTTCTTGTTTTGTACGATGTCTAACGGCTAGGTAAAATTAGCCTGCCAAAGCTTTATTCCGATCATCTTGCTCCAGACATCCTTAAAAGTCGTGATTTTTACTATAAGTGGCAAAAAAATACGCCTTTTGAGAATGTTTGGAGCTCCAAACACGCACTGAACGCACCCTTAGGATAATGCATTATGCATCGAGACTTGTTGTCTATACTTAAAAGCAACATCGTATTGAAGTGGTACTTATAATAAACCTGGCACCTGCTCCTTACCGTCATCAGAATCAATTCTTTTTAACCGAACATTAAGTTTTCCGAAACAGCATTCACTTATGGAAGTTCTGGAATCGAAGCCTTTCACTGCTTCAGTCTTCACTCTCCAATTCAGATTCACTGCCTCCGTCATTAGCCTAGTTTCAGTCTTAACATTTATTGTATCATTTTTATTCTATTTTCATCACCTTTTTTGAATTATTTCTGTGTCGTTTAAATCATGATCAGCTTCGTTAGATCTATATATAGTTTGATCTGGAGTCGCTGTCCTATGGTTGTCAACGCGACCCATTAAACCGAAAAGTATCAAATGCATGATCTTAATACATGTATGATGTGTTTATACATAGAAGTTGATTGGTTTGCTTCACAAACTAAGACGAAATTAAAGAAGCTATGCAAAGCGATTTCATTCTTCTTTGTTCTATATTCTAATTTTCCTAATCTCAGTTAACCTCTTCAAAACATTGGTTATATGTACAGCCAAAAAAATTCAAAGAGAAATGGACTATACCTTTTCTTTTCTAGAAGCAATATGGAATTCACGTAGAGGTGTTTTAAGTAATACAGTATTTATGTATATAGTATACATATACATACATGTATCTACGTGAAAATGATAACTAAGTGTTAGGTTTGGGGAATAAGTAGGAGACCATTGTTATATGTATTCAATTTCATCTCATTGTTTAAATGATGAGCATTTTGAGAGGACTTTATATTTTCTGCCATTTCTGCTATGGATTACATTGATTGATTGTTATAGTTTAGGGATCAGAATGATAAAAATGTAAACTAACTCAGCCCCGAAATTCTCGATGAACTTAGGGCTTCTGTTTTGATGAAAATTTTAGCAATTAATTCAAAGCCCCAGGCAGCCAACGTGACACTTCCTCGTTGGTTGATGAAATTTCGTCGTCTACAGTCTTGATTGCCATAGTCTTAATATATAGACCATGGTCTTCTCTTGAACTGTGTTACATGTATCTCATTGTAAATATGATAAAATTTTAATATATGTCAACAGGAGTGTGGCTCAATGGTTAAAACGTTTTTTTTTTTTCTTTTGAAAGGTCATGAATTCAAATTTTGATAAAACGGATTTTGGGTGGATAGATTATTTAACTAGTCATATAAAAAATTAGAGTAAAATATAGAATTTCACCCATCTTTCTTTTAAACTTATTTAAACACCCCTACTTTATCTATTAAACCTATTATAACACCCTTCAATAAGTTGATCTTGAGTTGACCATTAAAAATTTCTGAAGAAATCTAACATTTTACAAAATATGACTGAAATACCCTTATACACTATTGTAATTTTAAATATTGACAATTTTATGAAATTAATTTGAAATATCTTACCTTATTTAAATTTTTTATTATTTATTTATTTAGCTCATCCAATCATCTCTACCAATGTTTGGTTATATTATATAAATATATATAAATATTGTTTAGTCGATAAAAAACGGATAGCATGGCGGACACAAAGATGTCAAAGACGATCAAAATATGCTATAAATTAAATAAAAAAATATATAGATTATATCTGATTTTATCTCATAATAATAGGAAATATATTTGTTGTAATCCTCTAATTAAAATATAATTTGTAAATATGAACCTATAAAACCAACTTAATTAACTTTTATTTCGAAGGTTAGTTGAGATTTTATTATTTGAGATAAAATGAGAATATATTTTTTGTGATTATAAACTTCTTATATTATATTATATTATATAATATAATATAATATAATATAATCAAATACTAATATTATAATAAAATAAAAATATTTTTCTTTATTTCTTTATATTTTATCAAGAAAATCAACAACCAGGTAGTATGAATTCCATATTCAAAAACTTAACAAAAAGTAATATATATATATATATATATATTCTCAGGAGCTAATAAAAATAAGAAGAGGACAACAATAATTAATTTTTTAGATTACTTCTTCAGTAATTAGTTAGAATTGCTCACCAAATTATGAAGTATTTTTAAGTGAAAAGTTACCCTATGCAAATGAATATGTAAGTGACCACGAACGTGCGTTTCAAATTCATGATATATTCATTTGGCATATTTCTTGCATGTTCTAATTGTATTATGATTTCTGAGCTCAAAAGAAATTAGCTTTTGTGAGTGGTTTTAACGGGATAATTTTGAAGAAGAAAAAATCATTTTTGCCCGTTAGAAACTGTTTTATATGGGAGTTTTCGTTCTAAATAGAACCAAATGCATTCCATTGCTAAAATGGAAACAGATGCAGTCTGAAAGGAATTCCGTTGCAACCTGTTTATAAAAAAGATTAGAAACGAAATAAATAGCCTTAAAAAAGTTTTAAGGGTAGGTAGGTATGCATGATCTATGTGAAAAACGAAAAAAGTTGGGCTTGATTTGAGGGAGGAATGCACCGAACAAATTTAAAAATAAAAATAAAAATAAAATGAAAATTAATAAGAACAATAGTTTTCAAAAAAAAAAAAAAGAAAATTTTCGTTAATAAACGGGCCTTAATTTTCTTATCATTCCAGTGAATAAATAGAAGACCATTGTTATATTTTTCTTAATTCAATTTCATCTCATTGTTGAGTAATTTGATAGGACTTTTATATTTTCTGCCAATTCTACTCTAGAAAAGTACTCTTATGGATTACATTGAGCGATTGTTATAGTTTTAGGGATCAGAATGATAAAACAATAAAGTATCAGCTTTCTCTTTTGTTTGGTGTAAATTCTGCTCTACTTTATAATTCAATAGTTGCGTCCTAAAACTCTAGAATCCGATCAATTTGATCCATAACACACTTTAAAAGGAAAATTGGTCAAAAAAGGCCCGTATACAAAAAGGCCCGTCTTCTTCTCGCTATCGCCGTCGTCCGTGGTTGTTATTGAGCTCATGCTTTTGATTCTCAACTGTCGACTCCTCAATTGGTCCACTGTGCCCTGTGATTCTCGACTCAACTTGGTTTAATCTGGTGAGTTTCTTTTAACTGGTAAAAATAAACTGACTCCTTTTTGTTAGCAGAGTTGAGTCAAATTTGAATTGATCGAGTCGAAAGTGAATTTTTAAGTTGTCCTATTTAATTTGAGTTAAATTCGAACTTTAATGTTGCAAAGTCTATCATACAAGTCAAAATTTTATGAACTTTGTGAAAGGTGGTATTCGGCTCTTTGAGAGTGTGTATGAATTCTGTCATTACTCTTATAAACGGAAGTTATTGACCAATTTATCTAATTATTTCATGAAATTACAGAATTTTTTCCCTTGTAACTGGAGTTTTTTGTTTTAATTTATGGTGGAAAAAGATGTTAATTGATTGAGCTGCTCTCCCTTTGATTCCCAGTTTCCAAACAAAAAAAAAATGTTCTACCTCAGCTTAATCGAGCATACGTTACGTTTGCCTCCTTCCCGCTTTGGCCTTCCTCTCCAGGAAGGTATCAAGAAAGAACTTGAACACCTTTTCATAGATAAGGTTTGTAATATGTTGGTTTGCATCTGTATTTGGCACGTTTCCAGTTTTATTTCTCCCATTCGTGTAGTGTTTTCAATTGAACTTTTTCTTTTCGCCATTTGGAAATTTCCATGAAGGTCATTGCAAAATTGGGTCTTTGTATCTCGGTTTATGATATCAGAAAGATCGAAGGTGGCTTTATCTTTCCGGGGGATGGTGCTTCTACCTATACGGTATGTTGGAATATCCTTTTGTCATGAAAGACTGCCTGAGTATATATTTTCCGACTACCATATTGTATTGCATCTATTTTCTTTGTTTTCTGTTGCTTTCTACTTCTGCTGAAATATTTCGAGATTGTGCGGTTTTAGATGTCTGCCTATTGTTTGATTTTTAAATCTATGTGTCTGTAATCTGTGTCTAGATTTTGGCTGAATTGTAATTTCGTGACTTCTCAAATCATGCATGATAGTTTGTATATCTGACATTGAAAGTCCAGCAATCTGTAACCCTTGTAAGTTTGCGTCTCGGAATTTCCACAAAGTATAAATTTCCATGGATATTAGCTTATTTGTAACCCTAACGATACTCTTTGATCATGCAGGTGCAATTTAGATTGGTTGTGTTTCGACCTTTTGTGGGAGAGGTTATTTCTGCAAAACTAAAAGCATCAGACACCGACGGTTTGCAATGTATGCATATCCCTTTGACTGATATTCGGCTCCTTCCTGGCATCTCTCTTGCATTGATCTGAAATTTAATAGCAATCTGATGTGATCTAGTTCCAACTTTACTTATTATTACATTTAAGCCTACATCAAGTTTGTTAAAGCGTGCTAGATGACATAGCTAAGTGGGGGAATTGTTTAATCTCTTATATGCTATCTTATTGGATATTTTTACTGTTTCCGAGCATAGTTCTCTTCCCAATGTGAAAACACTGAATCATCGTGATCACTCATATATCTGATTTGGATTTTTGGCAGTGACACTCGGATTTTTTGACGACATATACATACCTGCCCATTTTCTGCCAATGCCAAATCACTATGAGCTTGGTCATGACCCTAAGTAAGAATTAATTAGCCCCTTTAATTGGGAGACGTCATCAATTTATGATTTTGTTTTTTAATTCCATACATGAATTCAACTATTGTCTACATCCATCAGAACATTATACTTTTCTTAATAATCATGGGATTGCAGGTACAAAGTCACGTGGTTCTGGGAGTATAATGACGATCGATTTCCCATAGACGAGGTTGATGAGGTTTGTGCTGTGATATCATGTCAGATTTTTTTTTTTTTTTATTTTTTTTTTTTTAAATGTTTTCCCCCACATTTTGTGTTTAATGGACTTTGTGTTTACAATGCCAGATTAAGTTCCGAGTTGAAACTGTTAGTTATCCTCCGGTTCCTGTGGAGCAGCTCGAACAATCAAAGCCCTTTGCTCCGATGGTTATTACTGTGAGTTTCCTTTTCTCACTTTAGTGATAATGGTTGATAACCTTGTGTTCAAATACATGTCTTTTGTGGTTTAACAGTTTGACGTTTGCAGGGAACCATTGATCTAGATGGTTTAGGCCCTGTTTCGTGGTGGCGGGAGAATTAGAAACTTGGTTGCAGAATTAGCTATTTATGGATTGAAAGGCGTGGAAGAGATTGAAGATTTTGAGGGATGTGGTTCTTTTCTTTCAACAATGACTTTTGTTTTCTCGAATCATGGTGATATATTAGTAACTGTGTATGAATACATTTGTAGGAAAGGAAAGGAAATATAAGGATTTTTAAAAGCTAGTGTTTACATCGAGTGTTTATTTTGCATCGTGTACAGGTTATCAAATTTGTTGATGTCATGAATATCTGATCGGGAAAAATCTTTCACAGAATTTAACATTAACATGATCAAAAATAAAACATGTAGTATCAAAACGAAAATCGTAAATATGTGTTCCTCAAATCCTCTCTATTACACCCCATAACCATGTCAAACATATATGTAAATAAATACTATATCTCAATCCATTCAACGGCACTTCCATATGAAACTGTATGCAACAAGCTGTTGAAATCGAGCCTCCGAGCCAGCTTTTCAATCAATCAAAGTATTCGCCATAACGATCCTTTGAAGAGTATCTTGACCAATTCCGACTAGTAACCAAGTCGTGTCTTCCCATTGGGATTGGAGGATACAAGTCCTTTGATGGATTCGAACTTGAACTGTTCCTATGAGATTGGAGAAGAAGATCATTAGAAGAAGAATGTTGTTGATAATTAGCTCTTAGCTTAGCCTTGGTCGACGTTGTGAGATTCATGTAGCTAGGCTTCTCAGTACTCGACCCTAATAAACATTGGAGGTTGTTGGTTGACTTTGGAATCGGAGATAAAGATGCTGACGAAGTCGTGGTTGAAAACTCGTCGGAAAACGACAGTTGAGGAGGTCTGGCTGATATCTTTGTCGTGACGTTATTCCTTCTCACATTAACAGAATCCATTTCTGAAGAATTTGAATTATCATCGCTTTTTCGAGTCATCTCAGGATCCATCAACCGATTTTCCCATGGTTTGGATGCCATCCAACGCTCAACCCAGTTCAAACCGTTAATGTTGCTTTTATCATCCATCATCTTCTTGTTATTCTTTCCAGCACTACCTGATTCGATTGATGGTCCTACGGTTAGGGCTAGGGCACGATCTTGATTGCTGAAAGAAAAGACGAACAGACACAGATTCAACACTTTTTATCTGTGCAATAATTAAAAATAAAAGTAAAAGGTCATAGAATAATCACATTTTGCGAACGTGTGTATGCAATGGCTCTTTCTCTTTTGATGGCTCCTTCTTGTCGCATTTGTATCTTTGCTCTGACCTCATCCACCGTACCTGGACTATTACACCAGCCTTGCTGCACAACATAGATTATGGAAAAGACAGAAAATTATTAGACCTCAAAATTTACTACAATATGTATAATAATTCAAACATGTCGTTATATTTTACCTCAGCATGCTTGATAGGATCTGTTTGGTTATTCTGCATATTTTGTTCTTGAGAGATTTTTGCAGCACTCTGCAACCGCATTCTTTCCTGAACTCGAACAAGTGCTTGCATACATCTTAGTGTGATGGCTGCTTGTTTTCGGACTAGCCTTCCTCTGAATATCGCTTGAATTCTCACTACTGCTTTCAGTGCCCTCAGAGCTTGTCTTGCCTGACAATAATAAACAA
>NW_027266772.1:0-60221 GCF_046630445.1 Rutidosis leptorrhynchoides
ACGGGCTGTGCTCACAGATGCATGAGCTGTAAGAGCCTTACGGGCTGTGCTCACAGATGCATGAGTTGTAAGAGCCTTACAGGCAGGAAACTCAATCTCACTTCCATTATCACTAAACTCAGACTTGTCTTCAGAAGATTCTCCATCACTCCATGTGGATATGAAAGATTTCTTCTATTTTTTAAGAGTGTTAGCACAGTTGGCAACAATGTGACCAAAACCTTGACATTCATGGCACTGTATCTTTTCTTTTTCAAACCTGATCCTTCCTTTACTGGATTCTCCCTTTTTAAACCTTTGATCGCCTCCTGACTTATTCTTTACTTGGAAGTTTTGGTTACTCTTCTGGGAATTGGATGAAGAATGTATCAACGAATTCTGCCTTGTTGAACATCTCGAACATCTTTTCCATATTCTTCATCAATAGTGCTAGCTGCTCTTGGAATGAGAGTTGCTCACCTGTGCTCACAGATATATCTTCCACTCTAGATTTAAAGGCAACATATTTAGATTTAGATTTAGACTTATCTCTGTTTCTCATATCCAAAGTCATCTCATGGGTTCTGAGCTTTCCCATTAGATCATCAAACCGCAAGTTCTCGAAATCAGTAGATTCACTGATTGCATCCATCTTCGAGCTAAATTTCTCCGGTAACGATATCATCACTTTTCTCACCAATGTGGATTCCGGAATTACCTCGCCAAGAGCAGTAGACTCATTAGCAATGTAACGAAGATTCTTTTCAAAATCAACAATAGATTCATCATCTTTCATGGTTAGAGTTTCAAACCTGATAGAGATGAGATGCAGCTTTGATTGCCGGACTGATTTTGTTCCTTCGTATGTGAGTTGAAGTGCATCCCAAGATTCCTTGGCAGTCTCGAAATTCTGGATGATCTTGAACATATTGGGACGTACGACACATTGGATTATGCTAATAACTTTGCTGTTTGCTGCACAGTTGGTAGATTCTGCTGTGCTCCACTGGTCTTCACTCTTTACTGTTACAACACCATTAACAGTGGCTGTAGGGGGTGTCCACAGAACCTGTGTAGCACGCCAGATATGTTCATCCTGGCTTTTTAGGAACCACTTCATCTTGTTTTTCCAATAATCATAATTGGATTCCGTCAGTAAGGGAGGACGAATTGTTGAACCGCCTTCTTCGATCCTGTCTTCCATCGTCAGAATACGCAAGATCTTTTCTCAAGAAGATTTCTTGAGCCCGCTTTGATACCACTTGAAGGAGTATTTCGAGTGAAACGACAGGTTAGTGCAGGTGTGCTAATAGTGGCACGTTAGCACGGTAAAGTAAAACACAACGCAGAAAGTAAATAACACAAGATATGTTCACGCAGTTCGGTTTCCCTACTCTGCGGGGCCTCGCCCAGTGGTAAACGACATTCCACTATTCTTGCGACAATATGACAGTTATACAGATTACAATACATAAATTAATAATCAACTTCCTATTTCACTAAGTGTGCTAATCGCTCTACCTTACACAGCCTAATCTACACAGACTAGGACTTACACAGTTGCCTTACCAAATGGGTAAGGACTTCTCGCAACCCTCTTTCAGATGTACGAGTGCCGGTTGCCTCACCAAGACGGGTAAGGACTTTCTCGCAGCCTCCTCACAGGTTACGAGCGCCACAGGTTCTTTGCACAGTAAAGAATAACTCTGAATAGTTGGATCAGTGCTCACAGTAATCACACACACCGTGTACAGAGTTCACAGACACACAGGTCAAACAGATTGTGAACTGAATGGTGTAGAAAAACGTCTCTCTCTCTCTAGAAGTTATATGAACGAATTTGTAGCTCAAGAGATGTATTCAAGGTTGTAGAGATGCTGGTCTTTTATAGTAGAAACCTTGAATCCTTGGAGAATAAGTCTTCTTCTCAAATTAGGAATCAATTCCCTTTTAGTGTAGGAATTGTATCTTACAAAAATTCTCTTCCTCTTTGCTTTAGGATTTAATTAAGACTCCTCCACCAAATTGGAAATCACATAGAATAAATCTTCTTCTTCTTCTCCAATTCGAAAATCACATTCCTATCAGAATAGGAATTGTTTCCTATAGGAATTCTTCACCTAATGGTATTTCCTTTTGTACGAATTTTCTTTTTCAGAATAGGAAACCTTCTTTAAAACAATATCAGAATATAATTCCTTCCATTCAGAAATTAATCAGAATAGGAAACCATATCAGATCACATAATACTTTTCTAATCGGTTTTTGAAAAAGTCTTCTCCATAAAATAGGAAACTCCTATTTAAACCAAATCAAATCTTGATCTTTGACCATATCAAATAAGGATTCTTCGTTTATACTAGTTTCCATACGTGACTTGTGCTGTAAGAATGAAACAAATTTTCTGTATAATGGTTTTGACGAAAATAGCCAACTTACACAAACTGTTGCAAACCTGTGTAAGCTCAAATCCAAACACACGTTATTAGCACAGGCAGTTTGCAGCAAGAATCCCTTTAGCACATATCTTAGGTCATCCTTGAATATTTGTGCTCCAAATGTCCTCTTTCTTAAATTGGTAGCTTTATCTACAAATTATTACTCTTTGGGAAAGATGGACTTGTTACAATCTGTTACATTGATACTTGGACTACTTATGATCCATCTGGTGGTATAATTGAAAGAAACAAATCAAACAGCGTACTCCTAAGTATAGCTCAGACTCAACACTTGAAGATCACGTGTGAAGTTATCAAGGTAAGCATCAAGTATAATGTACATGAAATTAATATGTCTTGGCCTAATTTCTTTGTAATTTGTCTTGGATTTCTTTTTAATTACCATTTTGCAGAACATGTACGATGATGGTTGGCTCCCATTTAACTTTAGTAATCTGCAAAAGTTTGAATTGCTTCACACTGGTTTCACCGATATCGTCATTCCTGTTGAGGCAAACTGCCTGTGTCGCAAACCTGTGTCTGTTGATACTGATCACACAGCAGTTGCAGTAAGTTGGCTATTTTCGACAAAACTGATTCTACAGAAGATTTGCTTATTCTTGCAGCACAAGTCTTATTGGGAAACTAGTAATTAAAGAATCCTTATTTGGTTCGATTTAATATGGTCGAAGATCTGATTTGATTTGATTTTAATATGGTAATCCTATTGGGAAAAGATTCCTAGTTTGATTCTAAACCAAAAGGGAAGTATGGATTCTTTAGGAATACAATTCCTATTCTACAGGGATTGTTTTCCGAATTGGTGAAGGTGGTGAATTCTCTGTTAATGAGTTGGAGATTCGACAGAGATATATATACACAAGAGAGCTCACACACAGAGATAAGAGCTTACACGCACAAATACCTTCATGCCTTCATACACTATATTGTTCACGTTTCATTGACATATTTGTTCGTGAACTCTTAAACTGGTGTTGGAACTTATCAGTGCACTTATCCAACTATTCAGAGTTGATTCTGTTCGGTGCATCATCTTGTGGCGCTTGTAATTCGTTAGGGGATTGCAAGGAAGTCCTTGTCCGTTTGACAAGGCATTGGCGCTCGTGATCCGTGCAGAGGTCTCGAGAAAGTCCTTACCCATTTGGTAAGGCAACTGGCACTTGTAATCTGAAAGAGGGCTGCAAGAAGTCCTTACCCGTTTGGTAAGGCAACTGTGTAAGACCTGATCTGTGTAGATTAGGCTGTGTAAGGTAGAACGAAAAATACACTTAGCGAAATAGGAAGTAGGTTATAGATGAGCGAGTTGTAACCCGTATACTGTCCTATTGTTGCAAGAATAGTGGAATGTCGTTTACATCTGGGCTAGGCCCTGCAGTGTAGGGAAACCGAACTGCGTGAACATATACTGTGTTATTTACTTTCTGCACTGTGTTTTTATTATACTGTGTTGACTTATTACCGTTAGCACAGCTGCACTAATCTGTCGTTTCAGTCGAAATACACTTTCAAGTGGTATCAGAGCGAGCTCAAGAATTCTCTTGAGAAAAGATCTTGAGTATTCTGACCATGGATGATAGATTTAAAGAAGGCAGTTCAACCATTCGTCCTCCCTTGTTGACAGAATCCAATTACGATTATTGGAAGACCAGAATGAAGTGGTACCTAAAAAGCCAAGGAGAAGATATCTGACGCGCTATACAGGTTCTGTGAACACCTCCTACTGTCACTATTTTTGGTACTGAAATAGTCAAGAGTGAAGATCAATGGACAGCAGCTAAATCAATTACGTCTACAGCAAACATCAAAGCCGTTAGCAGTATCCAATATGCTATATGCCCTAGTGTATTCAAGATCATTCAGAATATCGAGACAGCTAAGGAATCTTGGGATGCACTTCAACTCATGTACGAAGGAACAAAATCAGTCAGGCAATCAAAGTTACATCTCATCACTACCAGATTTGAAACTCTAACCATGAAAGTTGATGAAACCATTACTGATTTTGAAAAGAAACTTCGTTACATTGCTAATAAATCTACTGCTCATAGCGAGGAAATTCCTGACTCCAAACTAGTAAGGAAGGTGCTGATCTCGCTACCCGATAAGTTTAGCTCGAAGATGGAGGCTATCAGTGAATCGACTGATTTTGAGAACTTGCAGTTTGATGATCTTATGGGAAAATTCAGAACTCATGAGATGACATTGGCAATGAAGAAAAGGGACAAGTCTAGATCGAAAACTGTTGCCTCTAAATCTGGAATAAAAGAAGTACCTGTTAACACAGGTGATCAACAGCCAATCTACGAGCAGCTGGTTCCATTAATGAAGAATATGAGGAAGATGTATAGGAAGTTCAACAAAGCGAAATTCAATGATGACTCATTAACAAATCAGAAGAATAATCAAAGCTCCCAGAAGAAAGAGACAGGAGGAGGTAGTCAACGGTATGGACAGGGAAAATCCAGCGAAGGAAAAACCAGAGTCAAGATAGAAAAGATAAAATGCCATGAATGTCAAGGTTTTGGCCACATTGCTGCCAAGTGTGCCAGCACTCTTGAAGAACAGGAGAAATCTTTCTTATCCACCTGGAGTGATGAGGAGACGTCTGAAGACAAGTTTAAATCCAATGAGTGTGGAAGAGAGATCAAGTTTCATGCCCATACTGCTCTCACAGCTACTGTATCTGTTAGCACAGATAACTCAAAGGAGAACTTGAGCACATATGAGGACTCAGGAAGCGAGGATGACGGAGACATACATGCTGCCTTCAAAGACCTTCTTGGAAAAATGACGGAATCCCTCAGAATCAACCATATACTATCTGATGAACTAACGCAACTCACAGCTGAAAGGAAGGATTTTGACAAAATAATTGAAAAATACGAGACTGAGATCGACAAATTGAAGTATGAATTGTCAGAATCAGAGAAGAAGCTTGAACAAGCTAACCTTGCTATAGAGAAGTTCACCAAAGGAAAAGGAAATCTTGACGAGATCCTGAATAAAGTATCTCCAAAAGATAATCTATTTGGGGGTGGTTACACACCATCAAGAGCGGAAAAAGAAGCAGTGATCATGACAGGGACAAGACAAACCAACAACACATACACTCTGAATGGTGATATAAAATGCCTGAAGACTAACACAGAAAATTTAAAATTATGGCACAAGAAACTTGGGCATATTGACTTCAGGAATCTAGTAGATTTATCAAAAACAGGATATGTGAAAGGCTTACCACCTCTTACCTATGATTCTAATATCACGTGTGGAGATTGCCAACTAGGGAAGCAGACAAAGCAGAAGCATTCTAAAGTTCACTACATCACCACGGAGAGGCCCCTGCAACTCCTGCATATCAACCTAATGGGGCCAATGCAAACTCCAAGCTTGGGAGGTAAAACCTATGTGTTTGTTTGTGTTGATGATTTTTCCAGGTATACTTGGGTAGATTTTCTTAAGGAAAAATCCGAAGCTCCTGATGTCATCATAAAGTTATGCAATAAACTGAACAATGAAAGGCAAAACACAACTGGTGCTATCACAAGAATCAGGAGTGATCATGGAAAAGAGTTTGAGAATTCAGTCACAACTGCATTCTGTGAGCACAGTGGGTTTGTACATGAATTTTCTGCACCTATTACTCCACAACAAAATGGAGTGGTGGAAAGGAAAAATAGATTCATTACAGAGTTGGCACATACCATGATCCATGCTCGACAGCTTAGCTACAAGCTATTGGGAAAAGCCATGTCAATGGCACGCTATACTATAAATAGGGTGTATCTTCAACTACACACCAAGGAAACTCCTTATGAGATCTTGAGAAACAAGAAGCAATCGATGCAATATTTACACGAATTCGGCAGCTCTTGCTACATGTTGATGGACAGAGAACCTAGAAGAAAACTCGACTCAAAAAGTGAAAGGGAAGTATTTGTTGGTCATTCAGTTTATAGAACTCTTATCGATAAATCTAATACTATCACTGAATCAATCAATGTTGTGGTTAATGACAAGCAGGTTGAAATGGAAAATCAAGAGGATGGTGAACCTGGATTCAGTCAACTTCTGACTAATGATAACACACCTAGTGTGGGAGCATTAGGAACGGAAGGTGTTAACAGCAATGAAAACACACCTAGTGTGGAGGCATTGCCTGTGAGCACAGACGCCAGGAACACTCATAAATCTATACCTGCTATCACAAACCAGAATGAATATCCTACCATACGAGAACAGAAGAATCATCCCACTGAAGATATTATTGGTGACATCTTCGAGAGACAAGCTAGAGGCGTACTCAGGGAAAACTCTAGAGGTATGATCAACTATGTGACTTATACTTCCAGAATTGAACCACAGAAAGTCGACGAAGCCTTAACCAATGAACAGGGGAATATCACAAGAAACAAGGCACGACTGTTTGCACAGGTATATAGACAGGTTGAAGGAATAGACTTTGGCGAGACGTTTGCTCCTGTTACTCAACTTGAATCAATCAGGCTATCAATAATTGTGGTTACACATGGAAACATCACACTGTATCAAATGGATGTCAAACATGTTCTTCTAAAAGGGTACTTGAATACAAAAGAGTATCCCTATCATGAGTACAGACTGACAAAAGCATTATATGGACTTAAGCCAGCTCCACAAGCTTGGTATGGAGGGCTGTCGGTATATCTGTGTCAACAGGGCTATCGAAGAGGTGGTGTTGATAACTCTCTGTTTCTCAAAACCACAGGGGGAGAATTGATCATAGCCCAGACTTATGTTGACGACAACATTTTTTGTCCAGTCAGTAAGGAAGAAACGTCGATCACTCAGAAAACATGTGCCAAGAATCTGGTTAAGAAGTATGGATTAGGGACTGCCAAACCGATAAGGATGTCAATGAGGACGAACGAACATGTGTCTAAGGACACTGAAGGAGAGAGTGCCAATCCCACACTCTATCAAAGTATGATTGAGAGTCTACTATATCTCTGCGCCAGTAGACTAGACCTGAGCTACATTTGGTATACAAAAGATACGAATGGAGTGCTAGCTGGCTATAGTGATGCTGATATGGGTGGTTGTGTTGATGACAGAAGAAGTACATCAGGGGGCTGTTTCTACCTTGGAAACAATCTGGTATCTTGATTCAGCAAGAAGCAAAACTCAGTGTCATTATCCACAGCCGAAGCGGAGTATACTTTGACCAGCAACTGTTGTACACTATTGATGTGGATGAAGCAAAAGATGAGAGAATACGGCTTAGAGCAAGGTGTACTTGGCAATTCACTGTGACAACACCAGTGCAATAAGTATTTCCACGAATCTTGTGCAACACTCCAAAATGAAGCACATTCAAATTCGTCACTACTTTACTCGTGAGCTTGTAGAAGAAATAAAGGTGATCTTGGAGTATGTCTCAACCGAAAAACAATTGGCGGACATCTTTACAAAGAGTCTAGACGCAAATCGCTTTGAGTTCTTGAGAGGAGCTCTAGGACTTTGCACCATTACTTGAGACGTAAGTTACGTGCTTCCCTTCCCTTGTATAATACCATTTTGATTTATGTCTTTTTAATTTCGAGAAGAAGGAAAAGAAAATTACAAAAAAAATAAAATAAGGAAAAAAAACAAAACGAGGTGTAGAGTGTGGCATTTACTCTACAAGAGGAAGAAATATTGGGCTTAATGGGATGAAGCCCAAAGAGAAGACCAGTGGCAGCAGAAAGAGATGGGCTTAGCAGAGACATCGGCCTGCGTAGCAGCTGATTTTCCCACGAAAATTCAAAACATACCGAAAGGGGAAGTTACAGAGTTGAAGCACAAGATCAAATTTAATACCTGCATACCTTTTGGTACGAACACACTTTCTCTCAGCAAACCTTCACAAAGCTCTCTTAAAAACCCTAAAGATCACATTTCACCTCTGAGAAGCTCCAAAGACATAGAAATGGCAAGAACCAAAGGCAGTGGAACTCGTCGTTCGGCCAGATTCGCTTCGAATATGCGGACACTTCCCTCTGTATCGCCAATTTCGATCTCATCATCTGATTCCTCGCTGTCTCCACCAAAAAGGAGGTTTGCACAGTATGAATCTGAAGAAATCTCAGACAACTACTCAGAAAATGAGGACAGGACAGTTGAGAACCCAGAAACAGCAGTGGTGGTTCATCGACCTTCACCGGTAAGTAATACTCCTTCCTCATCTGGTAGAATGGATAGGAGAACTGTAATTACCGGTATTGCTGAGGATAATAGTAAACAGCTGAGTCCTGGGAAGTCAATTAACCAAGAACAGACTAAGAGATCTAGTGTAGAGACGGTAAGAGAGAAAACAGGCACTATGAAGAAAGCTCATTTTGAAGGGGAGACTCCTTCTGCTACTATGACAGAATAGAAGGATGTTGGCAGTACAAAGAAGCCTGTAGAAGACCATGTTGCTGAGATTCCTATGAGCACAGGGGAGAAGAGAAGGTTCAAAAGAAAGCGGACTGATCTGAACACATCTGAATTTGTTCCAGCTGCAGTCCCGGACTCCCTGGATGAACAATCATCTGAGACAAGAATCTTTGTAAATTCTGCTGCAAAAGAATTCTGGCTTTATGCCTCTGGAAAAAAAATGATTGCAGAAAAGGTGCTAGTAAGAGTTGAAGCTGAGGAGTTTAATCTCAAAGAATTACTGGTTGAAGAGAATTTGTGGGCCAGTACAACACGAAACAGTCAGTATGCTGAAAAGATTGTCCGGGAATTCTATTGTAATATGCCAGCCGGGGTAGACAATGTTGAGTCACCTAAATATCAACGAGTATTTGTCCGAGGCAGACATTACAACATCTCACCAAAGTTGTTTGCCGATGCATTTGAATGCTGGAATCCGGAAGAAAAGTGTAAAGAGAACTTTACTGTCATTGTGACTGAGTTGACTGGAGGATGCAAGCGTACATGGTCAGTTAGAGACTCTGCCTTGAAACCAACTGAGTTAACATCTTTCTACTCAACTTTGCATAAGATTGTTGTGGCTAACTGGATGCCTTGTCGTCACACCAATACTGTAAGTCAAAAGTTGGGGCTTTTATTGTTTAAAATTGGAACCAGGGTTGGTTTTGATCTAGGTGAGATGACATATGACAAGATAGTTTCCTTTGCTGGTCGTTCAAAGAAAAATGAAAGCTATGTACATCCAACAACTATTTTTACTGTATTGCTCAATCAAGGCCTGACCATTGGTGCTAATGAAGACTTTACTCAACCGGAGACACTTAAGCTTACTTCCAGACTAGTTCATGGTGTGCATATGGTGGACATCAACGACAACGATGTGGAAGTAAAGGAAGAAGAAGTGGAGGTCCTGACACCAGAAGCTCTAGCTGTTGCAACTGACATGGTAAAATTTCTGAGAAAGCAGGAATATCGACTCAGGAATGAAAGGCTGCTACTAGAGGCACGCATTGCCAAAAGCTAAAACTCAGGGGGAGTTTGTAAACCCTTTTTATGTGCAATTTAATTTTACAGACATCTTGGATATTTGGTCTAAAATAACTCTTGCATATTTTCCTTCTCTGACCAATATGCTAGTTTATCCCTCCTACATGGAGTCTTTGGCAATTATTGACAAAAAAGGGGAGATATATAGGGGTGAAGATAATCTCGACTCTCTCGACTCTCGAACAAAAGCAGATCATCACGATAGGGGGAGATTAATCTTGGATGAGCGAAAACTTGGAGGAATAACTCAAGTTAACAATTCTAGCGGTTAGATTTGTGCAACTCATTCCTGTGTTACGGAACTGTGTTAACACAGCGATCCAATTTTGATTGCACTCTACTAGTTTCCAGCTGTTACCATTGATTTGACGACTTGTTGATTCCGTTTTGAAACTTTCGCCGCAGCATGCAGATTTGAAGATTATAACAGAGTGTTTTGTCAAAAATGCCAAAGGGGGAGATTGTTGAGGCAAACTGCCTGTGTCGCAAACCTATGTCTGTTGATACTGATCACACAACAGTTGCAGTAAGTTGGCTATTTTCGACAAAACTGATTCTACAGAAGATTTGCTTATTCTTGCAGCACAAGTCTTATTGGGAAACTAGTAATTAAAGAATCCTTATTTGGTTCGATTTAATATGGTCGAAGATCTGATTTGATTTGGTTTTAATATGGTAATCCTATTGGGAAAAGATTCCTAGTTTGATTCTAAACCAAAAGGGAAGTATGGATTCTTTAGGAATACAATTCCTATTCTACAGGGATTGTTTTCCGAATTGGTGAAGGTGGTGAATTCTCTGTTAATGAGTTGGAGATTCGACAGAGATATATATACACAAGAGAGCTCACACACAGAGATAAGAGCTTACACGCACAAATACCTTCATGCCTTCATACACTATATTGTTCACGTTTCATTGACATATTTGTTCGTGAACTCTTAAACTGGTGTTGGAACTTATCAGTGCACTTATCCAACTATTCAGAGTTGATTCTGTTCGGTGCATCATCTTGTGGCGCTTGTAATTCGTTAGGGGATTGCAAGGAAGTCCTTGTCCGTTTGACAAGGCATTGGCGCTCGTGATCCGTGCAGAGGTCTCGAGAAAGTCCTTACCCATTTGGTAAGGCAACTGGCACTTGTAATCTGAAAGAGGGTTGCAAGAAGTTCTTACCCGTTTGGTAAGGCAACTGTGTAAAACCTGATCTGTGTAGATTAGGCTGTGTAAGGTAGAACGAAAAATACACTTAGTGAAATAGGAAGTAGGTTATAGATGAGCGAGTTGTAACCCGTATACTGTCATATTGTTGCAAGAATAGTGGAATGTCGTTTACCTCTGGACTAGGCCCCGCAGAGTAGGGAAACCGAACTGCGTGAACATATACTGTGTTATTTACTTTCTGCACTGTGTTTTTATTATACTGTGTTGACTTATCACCGTTAACACAGTTGCACTAATATGTCGTTTCAGTTGGAATACACTCTCAATTCCTTCAATGATCGTGTTTTTACGAGGATTGAAGCAAAGTGTGAAAACCCTGCACATTAAACCATCGTCTCTTTATAAAATAGTAAGATAATTCCTTACCGAATACAATTTCCCCATACATCTTATATATTATATGTGCATTCATAGTACTAAAGTCTGATGATTTGTGCAAGTCTTAGGATCATTAGTTTATGTTGAAATCGAGATTTAACTCTCAGGGACAGTTTTGCCCTCCACAAGCACGTCTTCGTATGGGCCTAAATTTTGGGGAACACAGAGTATTGTGTTCCTGGGAGGATTGGATGAAATAGATACAGAACTTCTTGGAGGAAAGAACGAAGAAGGATTACTGGAGTATATACTGAACAATGCTACAAAACTCAAGAGAGTCATCATTTCGTGCGGGTCTTATTTGCCGGCACAAGTTGCATCCAAGCTGATTGCCGACACTCTTGCTAGTGACTCGCATTTCCGTGCCAAGGGAGGAAATATTTTGATCAAGCCCAAGCCTTTAACTTAAATCGGATTGACAAATACATCAAATTATTTTGTATGTTGATGTGTTTCTAGTGAAATACGTTTTGCTGTAACTTGCACTAATGTTGTGGAGTTGGCTGAAAATTTATGCTGTTATCTTGCACTAATGTTTTGGAGTTGGCTGAAAATTTATGCTCGGTTCTTTTTTACCACACTATCAAATACGTTCAAGTCCTAAAATTTTTGAAAGAAATTAAATATTCCTTAATGACGTCGAGATACATACCAATATCGGCAAGACTGAAAATAACTTGAAGAAGCACAACAAGAATAACTCCGGCTTCTTCCTTTAGGACTTCCCTTCTTCTGATATGAGTTCTCCGGTTGAGTCTGCGTTGGCTCAATTATAAAGTAATTGGATTTAGCCACAAAGCAGGTCTATTGAAAACAATCAATGTTTCCACCACCATTACAAAAGAAAATCAATAAAACATGGTCGGTTTATGAGCCGGTTTGAGCAAAATTTTGGTTCAAAAATACAGTGGCTCAGACACGTCAAACATTAAACATAATTCAGTCTAGTCACATCATGACACATGAGATGTGTTGCCAAGTAAAAAACATAAAAATTCAACAACATTCGTTTAACACTAAAAACAATTTATAAAAGACCTATTTTGACACTTTTTAAAAAATGAGGATCTTTTATCATCTAGCTATCTACCTAGCAGTTGTACAGCTTGTACACATGGACATGGAACGGAGTATCGAAATCGAACTGTCAAAACTCGAAATGAGCTATTTTTTTCCTTGACATTTAACAAAATTGATTCAATAAGTCCTCATATATCATTTCGAGTAATTATCGCCACACGTTTACGAGCTTTGCCACCACTGGCAACGGCGAGTCACCAGCCGCCAATACAACATCGGTTAAGATTATCAATGCCGTGTTGTTATAATTATTTTCTTATTTATCATCATTTTCTTAGCCTAAATCGGCTATTAATAGGGAACTAATCATGCAACTAAAGAAAAATGAAACGTTATCTATTCTTTATACATAAAAAGAAAATGACAACATGCTTTCCTAACATATTTGATGATTTGTTAGACTCTGTTATTACCAAAAAGGACAAACTACTTGTATTTTACAGATCGACTCATAGTGTGGTAAAAAAGAACCAAGCATAAATTTTTAGCCAAACTCCAAAACATTACTAGATAACAGCAAAACGTATTTCACAAGAAACATATCAACAGACAAAATAACTTGATGTATTAGTCAATTTTATTCAAGTTAAAATCTTCGACTTGATCAAAATAATTCCTCCCTTGGATCGAAAATTCGAGTCACTAGCAAGAGTGCCCGCAATCAGCTTGGATGCAACTAGTAAATGATGACTTTCTTGAGTTTTCTGAGCTCCTTCATGGATAGCCTTTGAAAATTTTGAATTCACTAGAAATGATCTATGCTCCTGTCAGGGTAGAGCCAGCAAAGTGATATTGGGGACCAAATTATAATTAGCAATTTATTTATTTATTTTTTTAAAAATGAACTGAAAATGAGAAAGAAAATGCGTGTTCTAAGGATTGGTGGATATAGGTTCAATGCTTTAACCACTCTAGTCAAGATGTGTTATATATCTATACATGCAAAGTAATTATTTTATACATAAATTTGAAATTTTTTTTACGAAAATCCGTACGATTGAAGAAATTTTCTCAGCCTTTGTCCCGATTAATAAAATGCATCATTTTTTATGCTCACCTAAATTCTTTTTTGTCAAGTAGTGTACTTGACAAGGCTTCATATGCGTTTTCGGGAGAACTCTTGAAAATGATGACCTGATCATCACTCGATGGGCTACAGGTGTCCTCTATCCACTTTTCTAGGAGAGGCAGCTATTCCTTACCTATTATCTCAAATAGTCACAGAGTTTTGAGATGATGGATTGGTGCTTTAAGTGCAAAGATGGTGGATATCTGACTCTGTGTGACTTTAAGTAAATACCGGCATTCTCAATTTCAATTTTTATTTTTATTTTTATTTTTGAAGCCCTTATTTTTGACTTCGAGATAATGTTTTAATTGGGTTTAATCTCCAATTCAGATTTCTTAGTATCGACCTTCGTATTTTTCTATCATCTCAGCCATGCACTTGCTAAGGTCAAGATCAGTACGTGAAGCTGTTAGATCGTTCAAGACTAGCAATCCTAATTTTGAAATTGTATTTACAGCTGAAGCTAACTGTATTGTACCATATTTGGTAAGTGATTAATACTGCTTTTTTTTGTTTCATTATAATGTTTTAATTGGGTTTTATCTCCAATTCACATATCTTGGCACTGATTTCTTGTCATTTTTCTGTCATTACAGCCATGCAAAAGCAACGGTGACGTGGGAATATCATACCGAATAGGTCAATTACGCTAAGAGAAGGTATGTCGATAGGTGGTAAAGGATGCAAAGGTCGAGTGAAGTATTGGCGTACATTTGGAGACATCATCCCCGTTTATGGTACTTCAAATTTCGAGTCAGTAAACTGTGTGATGTTTCCAAATGTACGCCAATACTCCATTCCAATCCCAGTAATCTTTACCATTCATCCCAATATCTTCCTTCGCGTAATTGGCCTAATCGAGAAAGTTTGGTCACTACGTCATCAGTTTTTTCTTTGTCGTTGGCCAAATGTACCCCAATACTGCACTCGATTGTAATTGCCCCATGCAGTTTGTAGATCTTCTTGTATGCCAGCGTTCAGGTTCTCAACAACAAGAAGGAGTCAATAATACACGTTGATCATTTTCTTGTTAAGGACCAATGAGCTCAACTACTCCGTCTTCCAATAAAAGGATGAATGGGATCAACAGGTTGTCTTAGATCAACTGAAATCAGCTATAAGTACACCTCTATATGCCCACATGTGATTTTTTAGTATCTTTTAAAATAAAAGGATGAATGGAAGGAATGAGTAGGAAGCAACATAGAGTCAGAAGGAAGCAACTCAGATTCTGAGAGAATGATGACTGAAACTTTGGTTCTCCACCAAAGAAACGAGCTTGGTCTGATGAAGATGTATCATAAGTTTCTAATGAATTTGGTTATTCTCAGAATTATCGAAGAAACGATGAAGAAATATAATGAAGGAAGATCCCAAAATTGTGGAAGAAACGATGTAGAAATATAATAAAGGAGAAGATCCCATAATTGTCGCATTAATGATGAAGAAATATAATGATGAACTACATGTAGTTTTTGTAACCATCAATAGTCATCAACTCTTTCCTGTTACCCCAAATAAATTTTTTTATCTTATGTAACCATCAATAATATTGGTATATTGAAGGAAGATCCCAATTGTCTTTTAATATAATGAAAGGAATTGAAATTGTGTTTTGAATTTCGGATTTGTGTTCTGGATATCTGTCCCTTTATGATATTTTATTATTGGAATTGAAATTGAATTGTCTATGCATGCGAAGGATAATCTAATGTAGGTTGGCTTCGAGATAGAAACTATATCGATTTTTGTTGTGCAGCGTATATTAGCCACGGTTCAGAAACCGTGAATAAGTAAGAAGATATAAAACCGTCGTGTATAATAATAAAAAATCGCGACGTTATTAAAACGTTGTCGTTTGGTGGCCGGTATTTTCAAAATTTTTTGCTAAGTTAACACGTGCGCCAATCAACATATCGTTTTCACTATTTATTATTTAAAAAACAATCACTTCTCAGAGAAGCTGGACAAACCCTCACTGAAGCTGGTCACTCTCTCTCCAAAGCTTAACAATCGCCAAGTACTCGACTTTCAAAACTTGACACACCGATCGACGCTCGACAATCGATCGCCAAGCTGTACATTAGGGTTCAAATCTCGACAATCTCAGTTGAAGTTCTACATAGGTAACCATTGTAAGCTATTATTGAAAGGTCTCTATAACTTTAAGGTTCTTTGAGTTCGTTTTAGAACTAATTTTGGATTTTACTTAGCTTATGTTAGGATTCATACTAAGATTTGGATATTTTGTTGATTTTGAATGTATACATATTCAAGTCTTTCACTTTGATAGGGGAAGGATTTCCGAAAAGTCCAAGTCCAATAGCTGAGAGGCTTCACGTACGAGTGACGCGTCAAGAGTGGGCCGAGCCCGACTCGGAAGACGGAGCCGACTCCTAGGCCGAGACCGACTAGGAGTTGGTCCGACTTCCAATCGGCTCGTCTTTCCTTCGCGCTCCTCGCATGGAAAAGTTAGTATTTTCGGAGGACTTATAGCCCCCTATAAATAATCGTTGATAAGAAATTTGTCACATCATGTCATAACGTGTTTAATCTCTCACTACATTTATCACACACTCAAATACACTTCACTCTCGCTCTAAGATTGTCCCCAAGAGAGAGACAACTCGAGCAGCCAAGTCGATCGGCCTCGCTCTCCTAGAGTTGAGCCGACGCCACGTGACACATCCCAACTAGGATCGGTCCATGGTGAGCCTTGCTGACCCTGGATAGGTCGTAGGCGGTCGACTACTCTCATATGAGTCCTCCTCTCCATCTAGATCAAGATTGTCTACAACCGAAGTAGATAGCGCATGCTCTCCACTCATCACTAATCCATCACTTGGACGAAACACACTTGAAACATTGTTGGAGAACAAATAGTTCTTCTTTTGTTAGCTGCCAAAAGATGTAAAACGTGACAGTTTTAAAAGGACTACCCTTGAAGGTTATTGGAAAGTCACTGGTTCCTTTAAAAATTTCTCAACTCGAGAAGGTGTGAAATTTACACGGAAGATATTGTCTTACCAGCCTATTGGAATTTCTTTCAAAACCAAATGTATATCCAAATTCAAATGCAAACCGAAATCGTCGGAGACTAAATCCTCATGGATCATTCACGAGTACATAACAGACTTTAACATCCCAAACCCGATATGCATGGTGATGCATGGATATATATATTAATTATAATGTGAATTCTGCTTATTATATATAATATATGTATATATATGCTATGTAGAACAACTATATAGTTTGGCACCTGTGGAGGAAGGGAGGGAATGGAGCTGGTATAAGTAATTCTCAAGCTGCAGGCAATATTCAAGATTATCAGGAGAGAAGATCCAATTCTTGTTCGGTGAGTATTTGAAATATGATTACTCTATATACAGTCCGAAATCATATAACATAGCTTGTAGAAATATTATTGTTGAATTATCTAGTCATATTAAAGGCACAGCCTGCTGGATTAATTGTTTTACATGATTTGCATTATACATGATACTGTATTTCGATTTTGTGATTATCTTTACTGGCTAGCTTCTACTTGGAAATCACATATCTAATTGTTTGTTTTTGCAGGTACAAGAGTTGGAAGTTGATCTTAATTTGTGAGCTTAGAATGCATGGATTAACCTTTTATAAATGATAAGGTTTACTAGCTTGTACTCCATATGATTAACATTTTATGATTAACCTTTTGTGATAAGATTTACATTAAGGAATTAATTAATGATATGTAAATTATTTATTTTTATTTATGTTTTTGTTATTCCTATTAAATTATTTTTTGGATTTAATAGTTATGAATTTATTTTTGATAGAATCGATCTACGGAAAAATGTAAAATGAAGGTGGCATCGGAATCGGAACTAAAATTCTGCCGGTCGGGTTATAGAAAACTGCCACGGTTTTCAAACCGTGGTAAATATTTCTGCAAAATCGTGACCTATCTTGGGCCACGACTACAAAACCATAACAATCGAAGGCCAGGGCCACAAAAACCGTGACATAAAAGGGATAAGGAGTTAACTGGATGGATTTTTATACACCACGATTTCTTGTAACCGTGTTGGAAGAGGCATAAAAACCGTGGCGTATTCTTTCCGCCACGAAAGCAAATTTCACGGTTCAAAACCGTGGCGGAAGTCAAAAAAACCGTGACTTAATCTTTCCGCGACGATTTTTGGACATTAGGCCACACCTATCAAACCGCGAAAATTCAAATTTTCTACTGAAAATTTCTACCTGTTCCGATAGATTTTTACCCTCTATGGCACCTGGCCGTTTTCTAACAATATTTTCATTCCAATTCCAAAGCAATTATAGGAGTAGCTTTAAAATATTTTGCATTCTAAAAAAACGTTATATTATGTCATGTTAGATAATCATTACGTTGAATATGCATATTCTTTTTCCAAAAAGCTAGGTTTCGTCTCCTTCTCGGTTTAAAATCCAAAAATAATAAATTTTCAATTTTAGAAATTATTTTATTAAATATTAATGAATTTTCCTATAAAATACAGCATTACATCCATTAAAAATTTTAATATGAAAATAATTTTTTTATAGGATATAATATTGCATCCATTAAGAATTTTAATATAGAAATATATTAATTCACTTTTAACTATATTAGTTAACTAAATAGTTAATGCCGTCACCGCCCATCTCTTTTTGGCGGCGGTGGGGCTTCTCCTCTTTACTTTATGTTTTAATTTTAGTTGTTCTTTTTTCACCTACGTCCAAGTTGCTTTTTTCACCTCCAATTCCATTTTCCTCAAATTTTCAATCTTTCTCTTGTCTATCTTTGATCTACTCCGAATTGATCGTCTTATCTTTGATGGTGAGATCCTGTTGAAGTTAGGAAGGATTGAGATCGTGGGTGCCAGATCTGGAGGTGGCAGGAGTCTCTTTTGATGGGTCTTCAATGTCGGTGCTCTCTTCTTCCTCAAATCGTTTTAGGTTGTGGCTCCAACCCTCCAACGGTGCGATCTCGTTGAAGGATTGGCGAGTTTTCGTACATCTTAATATTCTTGCGAAAATAGGAAACAAAATGAAAACCTAACCAAAATATGAAACCGAAAATATTAAAAATTAGATGAAAATCTAAAGTGGCCCGTGGGCCGATGTTTCGTCCAAGGATAAGACGAACTAAGAAGAGTGGAGAGCACGCTGATCTACTTCGAGTCTCAGGAACTGTTGACTAGGAGAGACCGAGATGCTAAGATGATTGGTCGAGTTCTTCAAAAGATTAGACACACGAGGTGTTGACAATGATATTTAAGTGTTTACGGTTTGGGGTGTGGCCTACAAGGTTTGTCCAAAACTTTGAAATCTTGAGTGTATCATTATATAAAACGAGTCTACGTATGAGTGGATGATTTGTTATATTGATTTAGCCAAGATAAATTTGTCCAATCCAAATTTAATTTTTTAATGAATTTTGAAATTTCACTCAAACATCTCACCAGGGATAGTGAAGACCTGTTGAGTTAAAAGTAGATACAAGTCTAAATATCTGTCCCATTTTTTTGTCTGTATTAAAGTAGATACAAGTCTAATTTTTTTTGGTTTTTCTTGCTAATAATATTTTTTGTTTCCAACAAAAATACACTAGTTAAACTTTCCCTCCTCAATATCATCATTTTCATTATTATCATTTTCATTTAAAAGATTTTGGAACGAATCTAGGATTAGTAGTAGAAATAGGTGGCAAGGGATGGATCTATAACTAGCGTAGGGAGAGCCGCATATAGGGTTAGATTTTAGAAAAAAAAATATGAATAAATATATATAATATTAGATAGAAAGAGCAACGAGATTATGATTTTTATGCATATATATAATAGGATAATAGTATTAAAATAATATACATTTTATACTAAAAAATATGGATTAATATTTAAAAAATTTATGAATAATAATAAAAAAATCATATACATTTTATGCTAAAATTAAAAATATAATATACATCAGAGAATATAAAAAATATTTATTACAATTAAATAAAAAATATAGTTAGTAATATTCTAAATATTCTATAAAGAATACTGAAAATTTATCTTATTTAAACTTGTTTGGAGTAATGAAGGCTATTTTATATTCAATCAATAAATTTAGTTAATTAAGATTTTATAATAAAATGATTTTTCTTTTTGTAAATTCTCTAATTCTTCACATGGCTAGATGAAACATTCACGTTAAATTTTGTAGTTGTAGATTTTATGGATCTAAAGAAATGAAAAACAAAAAGAGCAATTCATATATATATATTCTTATTATTTATATAAAATTATGTACTTTAAATGTAACTAGGTTATTAGAACAAAGTTTTAGGGCTCCATAACATTTATTATTAACAATTAACTTGTTAAAAACATTAAATATAGGTAAAATAATTTTTTAGAAATTATAATATTTTTTATATAAAAGTTTTGCAGTGCGACATAAATTTTGAATATGAAATATATAATTTATTTATCAAAGAAAAAAAAATACTATAATTAAACTCATGCTACATTTAATTATTTAATAGTTTATTTATATATTATAATAATCTTGATATATAAATTCCGACCATCCCCTATTTTAACACTACAATAGTCAATATATTACATAATATGCGGGCTAATTTTTTCGACTAGATCCGTCGCTGTAGGTGGCTCCTCGAGTTCTTCATCTTCCTCAATATCCTCGTTTTTCATGAACAACCCAAGTTGTTCTAAAGGATTACTTCCTTCCCCAAACTTGAAACTTCCCAACGCATCAAGAGACATTATAGAATGATCTGGACTTGTCTCGTCCTCAAAGGTTGGCAATTTCTCCACCGCATCCCTAAGCATTTCCAAATCCCCAATGAATCGAGAGTTCTCGTTCATTTCAACCGTCTACTTCATCTGGATTAGTGCCTGGCGGTCAACAAACATGCATGCAAAAATCTTCTTAGAGCACCTTCTATGCTAGTCCCAACAATTAAATTGGTATTCAAATTTGAATTTTAATCCTTATGTGGTGTTTTATGTGGCAATAATCATTACAAAAATTCCTCTCTCAATCCCTCCAAGAAGGGACTTCTCTTTCCTGTCCCTTCTTAGTCAACCAATGAAAAATAGGACTATATATATAAACCAATCATCATTCTCCATATTTATATTATAATAAAAAATGAGACTTCATTATTGGGATTTTGCAATGGAGTAAAATTTTACAAATCTCAATTTTTTTTTATCTAAATATCGCTGATGTGGTCGAAATCAAGTCTCGAAATCGGGACCAACAGTACGGATGCTTTTAGTGACAAAGCACTCATCTCTATGCCATTATGCAAGCAAATCAGTGCTAAACTATTCTACTGGAAATAAAAATTGTACTATCAAGTAGATTGTAAGAAAATCAGTACTATATTTAGTAGATCATAATTTTTTTTAAAAAAAAACAGTACTTATTTTCTAGTAAATCATCAATTCGATGTTCTAAAATAAGAACACTACGTAATGTTTGAGCTTGAATCATTCTGTGTAGCTCTTTGTGAGTTAACTATCATCATATCATGGTCGATATTTTTATTGTAAATTAAGCAAACTAATGATACAACCAACTAAGGAGGAGTAATAGTGGGTTTATAGTGTCCTCCCCTAAATAATGAGTCTAGTAGGGTTTTTTTAATTATATACTTTTACAAAAACAACCATATTTCATATATGAGTTCTTTTTTTTTTTGATAAATTTAACTTAATGTAGTAGTAAAAAAAATATGGTAAATTTATATTTTGTAAATTTTACAAAATATAAAAATACTTAATGTTAGGTTCTTTACGTATATGACGTAAGATTATTCAACTTAATTTTGTTACGTGTATATTTTTTAACTCTATAAAATGCTAAAGATTAATTATTTAGTTTTAAAATTAAATCAAATTCAACTTATTTTTATTTGTAACTTATCGAAACCTAAATATTTAATTGACTCAAGAGTTTAGGTACCGAAATGTTGGAAAAGTTGGGAGGTCAACTTAATGTAGGATAAATGTATAGATTAAAAGATAATAATTTTGTTTTAGTTGCATGATGAACTGATTAAATAGAATCTGCAGCATAATAGGAAACGTCATTGGCGTGAGAATGACATTTAGGTGATTATTTAAGTATCCCAAGTTGTAGGATGATTTAAGTGATCTCGAGTTGTAGGTTTATTTAGGTGATCCCGAGTTGTATGCTTACTTAATTTATCCCGAGTTGTAGACTTATTTAAGTGATGCCGAGTTGTAGGTTTATTTAGGTGATCCCGAGTTATATACTTATTTAAGTGATCCCGAATTGTAGCCTTATTTAGGTGATCCCAAGTTGTAGGCTTAGTACGGACAGTATTTCAGTTGAATAACATTCCTAATGGCCAAGAGAGTTTAAATTCTAAGTGTATAATCTTGAATGTGCGTTGTAAACAACATCAGAACAGAAAATTTGATTTTTTAATATGAAACTGGGCATTAACACATTACAATGGCTATACATTACAAGTACCTCCTGCAAGCTTCAAAAAGAGAACAATTATCACCTGAAAGCTGACCACAACAAAATAACTAATGAAAAGGAGAATGTAATCAAGAAGCGATCTTGTCAATTACGCGAGCGATGTCACGGCTGCGGTCTGTCTCCGGCAACCGTCTCATTCAAGCAGTGGAACAACTCCATATATCCGATTTCAAAGATCTCGATAAACACCCAATCATCTCTTCTGAGAAAAAGGGGTGCCGATTCTTTTCTTCAAGGCTGATTCCAGCTGGAAGAAACAACAATTGCACAAAAGAATCAGAAGAAGGAAAGATTAAAGGAGTGTCTGGTAAGCATTCAAGTAATAATATAAGTCCACGACAAGCCAAACTACAAATAGAATAGGAAAATTGCCTCGAGCTGCAGCGTCTTCTCTACGCTTCACATCCTGCATAGAAGCACAATGGAAAAAAAAAACGAATGATTAGCAAAGAACATTCTGTTTGTAAATACAAACTGATAATTCCTTGTATAGCAAGTAAGTACCTGCTCCCTCCTTATCAATTCAGCCTCTCTTACTCTAAGTTCCTTCAACTTATTTTTCAAATCCAATAATATTGGCCACAAAGTAAATTTAATGAAAACAAAAAATTATTGTCTTATTAATTAACTACAGAATAATACATGGATAAGTTAATTAAGTTAATCTTATTCTCAATTACCCCAGTTGAGTGAAATGGAATGTCAACAGAATAATTATGGTTAAAATCAACAGATTGAAAATCGCATGGAGTGACATTTACAGGTTACAACTAAACTTTTCAACAATGACCAACAGTAATACCGATACAAAATTGAGATGGCCATCGTAGATTGACAATTTTACAACTGCAATACAAGAATTCATCAAAAACAAATCATGATAGCAGATTGAAAATTCTAAATAGAAAAACCTGAGAACTGCTCCACTGGTTTTGAATATGCGGACGATTAAAAGACGATTGATCTTCATTGTTTCCGTCGTTAGATTAATTTCCAGAAGCTACCTGCAATTTCGATTAATGATAAGACTGGATCAGATATATATTTAAAATAAACAACACGTTTTTGAGTAGCTGATCGATGATTACCTCTGCCCAAGTTGATCTGGACCGTTCATCTCGTCGGATGTTTGAGTTTCTATTGTCATTGGAAAAGGCTGGTTTTGAGATGGTGGCGGTCAAGCGGTGGACAATCGGCATGGTGTTGTGGCCGACTCCATGGCTTGAGCATCAAGAGGTTTTTTATCTTTGTTTGAGAGAGAGACATGAGTTACAGGAAGGGGAAGAGATGGTGACACATGTCATTCATTCAACATAGTTTTTCCGTCACATGTCAATTTCTGAAGCATGATTTTTCTTTAAATTTTTTTTTTACTACATGTCAATTTTTGAAGCATGCTTTTTTTTCCCCACATATCGATCCGTAATTAACTCATGTGTATAGCTTTCTAATTTAATAAGTTTAATAGATATATGGATAGATATTGATATAGATAGATAGGTATAGATTTATATATAAATTTTCCACAACCAACCTAACTATGAGTGTACGGCTAATGAAGCAATCTCAAAAAAATGACAAATTTTCTGAAACATTCTACGATCTCAAAAAAAAAAAAAATTTATGATTTAAACTCATGATCTGTCGGCCAACAACCTTAACCATTGCACAAGCTTTGCCTCTCTAAAAGAACACTTTCCATACACAAAATCATATGTAGATGAAAAAAGAGAATCTGAAATTTATCCAATAATATTGTAGAATTTATCTTTCTTGATTCAATCCAATTTTTTATGGATGCATTATTAAATTAAAAGATTCTAAAATAACAAAAGAAATTTTTCATCACGACTAGCGACGAGAATTGCGGGCACATATGATCATTGCCATCTGTGTCTTGGCTCGCTCGGTGACTACTCCACGTCTCCCGTTCACATTGTCATATAACTTCAACCAAGATGCCACCATTTTTGGATCATCCTGAAAAGACATATAACATTAATTAACAAAAAACGTTATAGTACAAATTATAGGATAAGAAGAAATTATAATTTGTATTCAAATGAAAAATTAATGTTCGAAAAATGACTTACACGAATATTAAGCCTTCTTAGGTTATTTTCAATTAACCGCATAGAAAAATCATTCTCGAGTGCTTGTCTAGCTCTATATAACATTAGATCCAAACTAATAATTATACAATAAATATAAATATTTTGAAATAATAAATTAGTGTTAAGAAGAGAATATTATATATGAAATTGATTTTTTTTAGAAATGCATGACTGAAATTTTCAGAGAACTTCTCCAAACTCTTCTGGGCACGGCATTGTTGTGTAACGGAACCGTTAAAGGTGAACACCGTTTACTACTCTCGGGTTTCTCAAAATCGGGAGTGCTAATTGTGATTAATTAACTCCAATCCCGGGTATGGCAAAACCGGGAAAGCTTGTGCCCGGGAATACCAAATCCGGGAATAGCTTCTCCCGGGAATACCAAAACCGGGAACCGTGTGGCCGGTTTTCTCACACACGGACCCGGTAATGTCATTACCAGGAATATCTATTCTCGGTTTTGGTACACCCGGCTTTCTTTATTCCGTAAATACCATACCCGGGATACTTTTCCTATATAAACCCACTCCCACCGTATACATATTCACAATATATCTTCATCTTTTTCTTAAAATCTCTCAATATTAAAAAATTTAGTGTTTCCTTTCGTATTAATTTTTTATTTTTATTAAATATGTCTTCATATTTAAATTTATATTGGAAGAGTTCTATACAATATGTCGATGGCAAAATCGTTGTATGTAGTGTTCCCGACGCAACTTATACGCTCGAAGATAGGTTGAGTTATGATGATTTTTCCAAAATAATGTGCATTTTTGCTGGGATTGAAAGAGAAACGGTAGAATTGAGGCTAATCTACGTATACGCCGTTGATAATGGTGATAAGCGTTGTATCGTCATCAATGATGATGCCACATTGTCATTGATGTATCAACATCAATCTTGGAATCGGGACTTGTTCATAAGTTACCTTCCGATTCATAATTCGGGTGGAACATCGAGACCCAATGCTGGGGGAGAGTCGAGTCGTAGGCCTCGCGGACGGCGGGGATATGGGCCCTCCAACGAGGATTACATTGTTCCTCGCGTTGCGGATTATCATGTCTTCAGCAATATGGATGGACCTGATGAGGTAACAAACCACCGAATGCCTACTTGTCCAGAGTTATACAATGGTGACCCCAGCACCATAAAGCTGGGAACGCATTTTTCGAATAAGGAAGAACTTCAGGGTGCGATAGCCATTTGGTCAACTAGGCGTGGAGCAGAGTATCGCACTACGTTATCAGATCAGACGAGATGGGCGGCAGAATGCATAAATCGTCCGAACAGACGTACTCCGCACCGTTCAACGGTACTGTATGTAACTGGAGGATCCGTGCTTCGTATAAGAGCGAATATCGTACGTGGAAAATTACAGTGTGGTGCGAGGGGCATAATTGTGACGGTGCAAACAACGAACGGGATGATCGAAATATTTCGCAAGATCATGTTGCCCACGTCATAACTTCTAAGATTCGCCAACGTCCAAATTACCCAATCAAATCCATCATTGATGATTGCGAAGCAGTATTCGGCTGTAGAATAGGCCGGAAAAAAGCTTGGGACGGCAAGCGAGTTGCACTGAACCAAGTATATGGAGATTGGGAGACGAATTTTCGCCAACTGCCCAGTTACATGCTTGCTCTAGAACAGTGCAACGACGGAACGAAAGTACAGTGGAAGTTCAAGAAAGAAGACGGGGTGGTACATAGCTGGAGGAAGATTTTCAGGTACGAACTACGTTTACTGTGCACGGTATATGCCTACGATATAGATTTTTTAGATTTCTGTTATTTTTTTCAGATACGTATTTTGGCATTTCGGTGCCACCAAACGCACATTTGAGCACAGTCACCCTGTAGTTACCGTCGACGCAACGCATCTTAAAGGGGCATACAAGGGTAAGGCGATCGTGGCGCTTGTGAAGACTGCTAACCACAGAGTCGTGCCAGTCGCATATGCCGTAATAGACGAGGAGTCAACCCACAGCTGGTATTGGTTCTTGAAATATCTAAAAATATACGTTCTGCAAGATACGTTCACTTGCATAATCTCTGATCATCATTCTAGCATCCTTTCTGCTATAGTCAAGATGGATACAAAATTTCCGAACTGGGGAGTTCACAGGTGATGATGACATCCTAATTTTATTTGCAATTTCATATATGTATCAGTCCATCAATTAAAAACATTGCACATGCACAGGTACTGCATGGAGCACGTTCGTGCCAATATGATTGCAAGCGTCCCGAAGAAGAAAGGAATATATGGGTTATGTTGGGCCGTTTCAACCGCTTTGGATCAGGAACAATATACAAAGGCTTGGACAGATCTTATACAAACGAGTCATCATGCAGCTATATACCTTCAACGTATTCCCCTAGAGAAATGGACATTGTTCCAAGACGGATTCTACCGATGGGGCATCACTACCTCCAACGACGCGGAGAGTTACAATAACGTTCTTAGAGGAGATCAATTCTTGCCAATAAGGGCGTTAGTCCAGGCCACTCATGCAAAAGCTATGGCGATTTTTACTGACGAGATGGCAAAAATAAATAGGATTAGATATCCTCTTGCAGAGATCCCGTATCGAACCTTCCAAGATAACAAAATGAGGGACAGGCGGTACGATGTATCGTTATATCCAAACTGTCCCGACCGTACGTTCCGTGTCATATCTCCGTCGTTGCGTATGGGAGTTCCGGGCCGTGAACACACTGTACGATTTGACACGGGTTCATGCACATGTTTAGAGTGGGACACTTACAGGATTCCTTGTTCTCACGCAATGGTCATTGGGAAGGCACTTGGCGTTCGTCGTCTAGATCTAGTTGACAGTTGTCACACATGGGATGGTTGGAGACATCAATTCAATGGTGTATTTCATCCTGTACCGAATGATTGGCCCGTATCCGAGTTTTTTTTACTACCGGATGACACGCGGATGGTTCATCATACAGGTCTTGGTCGCAGAAGAAATAACAGACGAATAAGGGGCGCGAGGGACTATGCGATCAATCGAGGTACAAGACCACGCGCATGCAGCAACTGCAATGGACATGACCACAATAGGAGGAAATGCCCTTTCAGTCATTCCGCTGCGGATAGATTGCCGTTGAACATGTTGCACGATCCATACGGACTTCAAGGAAATGCCCCTCTCGATTACCAGGATTCCGACTACGATGATGACTACGAAGAGGAAGAACCGGATGATGACGACGAGGATGATGACGACGACGATGATGATGACGACGTAGATGAATGACGACGTAGATGAATGAAATGTTATTTGAAATTTATTAACGTTCTTAATGTCTTATCCAGTACTTATATAAATAAAATGTTATTCAATAATAATATGAAATAAAATGATATTCCATTTTAATGTAAATAAAGTCTTACTCCATACTTAAATAAGTAAAGTGTTATTTATTACAACTCCGAAGGATTATAAATAAAAACTCATGGCCTCGGGTAGTACCAACTGTCCCTCCTATGAATCTGACCCCGACCCTGACGATCGCCTCGTTGCAATCCAGCGGCATCCTGCGGTGCTATCGCTGGATCGGCTGCAGACTGTGACTGCAAGCCGAGAGAACTGAAACCGATGCCTAATCCCATCTGAACATCCCCGGAAAATGAATGACGAGGCGTGTCATGCGTGGTGGGCTGTGACTGCTGCACATCACCTGCCCAAAGATCTTCCAAACTATACTCGATGGGCTGCTGATGACCGGACGCGGCATGAGGTGCGAACTGATTATATGACGAAGTCGCATCAGCCATGTGCTCAGAAGTAAATGTCTGGTCAAGGAACCTCGAATTAATCTCATCTGAAAACAAGGCAACGCTCCCTATTGGCTGTGCCTCTGCTGCAGTATCTACCTGTGGGTAGTAGACACCCGTCGACTGATCGAATACAGCAGGAGTAGGACGGGATGTACCAGATACAGAAGGACTAGAGGGTCCAGCTGCAGAAGGACGACATGAATCGGAGACGGAGTGACGAGACGGTCCAGATGCAGCAGGACGAGACAGTCCAGATGTAGGCGAATGTACCTCGGGAGTCCTGGTCCTTGGGCGTCTACCGCCCCCCAACACCCGTCCCCCTAATCGGCCCAGAAACGATGTCCGCTGCGGGGGATTATAATTCTGACTCGGGTTAACGTGCACGACTGCTTCATCGACCGGATCTGTATCATCTACCCGATATGGCAATCCAGCGGCCTCCATCGCGGATCTAATCCTGGTCGATATCCGCCCGTAATTGTCGACATGCTCGGCATCTGTGTCGACAGATCGATAGTGATCCTGTAGGTGGGACGTATACCGCATGATCTGGCTCAACTCTACGCTCTGCAATCAAAACAAAGAAAATTACAATACGATTCGATATCATGCAGTAGAGGATCATGGACGTATTACTCATATAAAATAATCAGTACGTACCAGGGCGTGCAACGAATCGGTGCGGCCATGGTAACCCGCATTGGTCGTCGGATGAATAGATATGCAGCGATCTATGCTGCGGCTGGAACCATAATAGATCATCGTCCCTAGGTCCCTGAGGAATCCATGAAGATCTCGCAGCCATAACCTGTGAAAAACAAAATTAACAATTAATTACGATTAATGAACAAATACGAAACAGAAAATTAAAAACATAATTTTTAATTAATTTTTAATATATATTTAAAATAAATTATTAATTACATATGTTTCAACCAATTAAATTGTTAATTAAGTATATTTTAAAATGTATACCCTAAACTTTTCAAATTATTTGAATAGGAAAAAATGCACATGTTTAAATCGAACCGAAAAATCGGTCCTAATTTCGGTCGGGTCCTACCATTATAATTATGACAGATAAATAATACCAAAAATCCCAACAATTCGGTCACGCAACTGTAATCGGAAAAATTGAAACAGCAAAACCATCAAACACTCAACAACACACAAAACTAATCCGACAATTTTTTCTACATCAACAAATTTGGAGAAAAATAATAACTAAAATAACAATATAAGCTAAATTCGGTCAAAATTTTAAAAAAATTACCTCGATATATGTATTCCTCCGTATATGATTCGAGAGATGAAAAATTCAGTATTTCTCCGCTGATTATATGATGTCGTCGCCGGATTTTTTAGGAAGAAACTGGAAGAAACGCGTCGGAGAAGAAGAAGAAGAAAACCAGATCTGGTTTTATGGGGTTACTCCGGGGAATGGGAAACCCGGGACAAGGGAGTCACGGAATGATTGCCACGTGTCACGCTCCCATTGTCCCGTGAATGAGAAACCCGGGATTGGGAAGTCATCCCGTGAATGAGAAACCCGGGAACACTAATCCGGTAATTAGCGTTAACCTCTCGGGTTTCTTAAACCCGGGAGTAGTAGATTTGGCCACCACGCCACATTTTCTCATTATTTCGTTTACCTTTTAAAAATAAATTATACAATTATAATTTCCCAAAACTCTTGATGATGTGTATTTGAGCGATTTCTCATTTCGAACTTCACCGGCAATAAGTTCTATGGTCAAGTCTCTTAGTGCCTTCATTATCGAGAAATATCGGTCAAATTCATCCCGCCATTCTTGCACAGTATCTTACTCAGCACAAATGTCGCCGTCCGTTAAAAGATGACCACACGTCCAATTCAATTCATATTTATATATTTTAAATCCAAGAAGCTATAACATGCAAAAAACTTGAAACTAATTATGAGGGATGGATGGATACTAACCATTTTTGAATGCATGCCTCCGGTCTTCATGCATCGAGGAAGATGGGGCATCACCTCATTCTCGATAAGGTAGGTGATAGCTCGAGGATCCTCATTCTGCCAAAGAAAATAATCAAAAAAATATAAAATAAATAGATAGACCATGAAATTTTAAGTTTATTTTATCCTAGTTGATCAATTTTAATTAATTACGATAAATTACATCTCAACTATTATAGTCTGTCTATATACTGTGTGTATGTTTCGTGTCGTATGGCACACGTCAACTGATAGATATATAATCATAAACTATGAAAAATGTGCGTACCTTAACCATGACCTCGAGAACACCAAGAGCGGCCACTCTTACTTGTTCATAGTGAATACCAATGTCTACGGTTTCCATAAGTGGAAAACAGTAAAATGGTAAGTGTGCTGCAGAGTGCAAGAAGAAATACATTTGAAACTCTTTATAATGATTCAAAATTCACAATTTCCTCCTAGGATTAATTAATTCGTGTGGCTATATGATTTTGATTAAGAAAACTCTCATTCTTTGAATTGAAAAGAAAATCTCAACCTAGGGAGAAATTGTTTAACATTGTCAAGAAAAAATTTACCTATAACCATTCAATGCATTGTTTGTAGGTCGGAGGCCATGCACTACAAAACCAAAATAAAAATATCATAGTAAGTTATGTTTGATGAGAAAATGAAACATATATGCATAGGAAATTGAAAATAATTTAATGGAAATAAACTCTAAATAAACTAAGAAACCTAATTACAAACTTAAGAAACTAATTAGAAAAAAACTATATTTCCTATCACATAAACCGGACCTTGCCAAAACGATGTATTACTATCAGATGGAGTATTGATTTAACGAATATGAAATTTTGACAAAATAAAATAGACATTTTTAAATAATCTAATAGAAGTGGAAAGAACTTAATCTAACCGTTGGAGAACTCTCTAATTAAAAGTTTTTCTTCGAATTTAATTAATCTAACTCACAACTACTTTACAACAATAACATTCATATGAATATTGTGTATTGAATGTGTTGGAAAAAAAAAATATAAAATATTTAACTTTTCTCAAAAGGGAAATTTTTATTTCATGATAAACATAATTTCATAAATTTATTTCTGAAACAAAACTGATTAGGAGTCCTGGCTAGCATATGCAGGTTAATTATCCGAAATGGATCAGAATGTATATGAAGAAATAAAGTATAATGTGTTTATTCATTTTGTTTATCATCTAATAGCAATGTGTTTATCCATCAAGTCGCAAGAGTTCTGCGTTTTTCAAATTTAAAAAGAACAATGAAATAAAAGAGAAATACTACTACCTCTATCCCCTAATTAAATGTCATATTTTATATACAATTTATATAGAAAATGAGAGACTTAATTAATTAGGGTCGGAAGAAATAGCGAATAATAAATCTTTAGTTCATGGCGCGCAGTAGCCAAAATGTTAGTGGCATTAGAGCCATCCCAAAAATGATATAGTACTATAATTGCTAGCTTTCGGTCGGACGGTTGGGACTTGTGACCAGAAAATTGATGTGGTTGTAAGCTTTTCCCCATCAATACTTTCTCAAAAATAGTCGTCTATTTTTAAGCATAATTCATATATACTTGTCAATTATGCGTGTGTAAATTTGTAGTCATCATGCAAGAAATACTTGATCCCAACTTCTAACCAATATTGTACGTCTAATTCTTTTATTGCTACTTATATGATCTTTCTTGGTAATTGCAATAATGATATTGTACTTCTAACTTTTAACTTATAAAGAATTAATACGTGTTATGTTGTGAAGCATTCATGCTTTTGTTATTCATTAACTGCGATTAAGATGTCTTAAATTGAATCATTAAATCAAAAAGATTACTACTTCATTTCTTAACGATTGTTTCACTTGAAATTTGATACCTTCTGGATGTACATATAAGAATTAATGCGTGTTGTTCTGTGTCTCGATGTGTTTTTCAGACACTCGGTATGTATTTTGTCATTTTCATTAAGAAACATGACTTCAAGAGGCATGTATTTCGTCATTTTTAGTAAAAAGCACGAGTTTTGAAAGTATTTTGAGCAAGACTTCCAAACATACAACAAACACGTCGCAGGGAGAGAAATTCATAATTTTTTCACTGTATCCATTAGAACCTTTCGTTGAAGAATGAGGATTCCATGTTACCATTTTTTTTCCTTCTCGAAAGTTCCATGTTAATGTTACCAACTTCCAACTGCTAGATCTCTGGGTATGAATCGCATTTGTTTTCTCCACGCCTTGGATGTGATGGAGAAGGACTTTTTTTCCCCAGAGGTGTGGTCCATGGAATTTATTGTGCATCAACCTCTATGACGATTACTCGTGGTCGAAACTCACCAGATTTTCTCCTCAACTAAGTTAACTACATGATACTCAAAAAAAAAAAAAAAAACCTTAGTTAACTACATATAATTATGCCTTTAATTAATTTGCAATTTCAACTAGTAATTGATGAAAAGAAGAGCCTGAAAAAATAGGAGTATCCTTTTCAAACCCGAATATACTAATTTAGTCTCCCCACTAGGAACTGATTTAGTATGATATCGATTAGTTAGGAAAGATCTGTAAAAATTGATAGTATAGGTGTTTCGTCCAATAAACGAATGAGTGTAGTTTGCAAGGCTCGTTTTAATCTCGTGGATCGAGGTTGCATCATCGGAGAAAGACGTATGTACTTTTATGGAAAGGAGAATAGAGTTTGTGTAAATGTGTATTAGGAGTGGTTAGAGCTTAGAAAAGTGCTATCAGGGTCCTTATATTATAGGTATTGGATCGTTCCCAATATGACCCGATCACTTCCGAATATTTTTAATTTAAAATAGGTTTTTTAATGCGTGTGAGACAGTTTGGGACTTGCCGATCGAGCCTCATCGGGCTTTCATGACTGGCCGATGGGATTTGGATCGAACTATGTTAATCCCTTAACCTATTTCTCTATCAATAGGGATTAGAATCAGAATCTTATATTTTCCCCACCATTTTTGTCCCGAATGAATTAAGCTAAACCTCAACCTTTTTGTTAGTTAATCCTTTTGAGCCACCATTTTTGTCCCGAACGAGTTGAGCTAAAAGAAGTACAGAAAGTATTCTGTACCTAACTAGCTAGTGTCTGCTTATTCTAGTTTTATGTTTTAAAAGTAAAATAATGATGATTAATTGATTATGATTACTTTACAGATACAATCAAAATAGTACTTTGGCATTACACTGGAGCAGCCTAGCGACAATCGACCATATATAAATAAATCGACAAAATCATGTCAGCCTCTAGTTTCTTCATAGTTGTAGAAAGATACTCATTTGAAACCAAATATAGAAAGATATTCGATAGATTAACGACTTCCCAACATCAATTGATCTCTTGTTATAGAACTACATGAGTACATAACTTTCATCACAAGTAACACTTTAGCAGTTAAAAGTAAACATTGCTAGGCGTAATTTTTTTCATCCTAGTATTATTCGTCGAATCCCCGTGATCTAGTGATGAAGTTCTTAATCTTTACCATTGGATCACTATTTTGAATGGTTGCTAGGCTTAATCTTTACATAAGCAACGACAAAAACAATTTCATCGACACCACACCTGTCTTTTTAAAGGGGCCCACCTCCTTCTTCTTCCTAAAATCTCTCTCTAAATTAAATTTCCTATATCTGTAACTAGGATCAATGCTTCTTCAAAACTCATTATAATAACAAACTCAACTTAACAACAACAACGAGAAGATTTCGTTTCTCTTTCATTTCCTTTTAATTCGTCGATTCCTAAACCCCAATTGAAGAAAGTTTCGTTCTTCATGGATCAATACATTCTAGCTACTCTCTTTGGCTTTTTTTTTCTCTACATCATTTTGGGTTATCGGAGAATCAACCAGAAAAGCAATGCGAATAAGGGAAAAGATCAGAGCTTGATGACGACCCAGATCGACGCCGGAAAAACCTATGATGACGGCACTGACGTCATCATTGTCGGTGCCGGGGTTGCTGGTTCAGCACTTGCTTATACCCTGGGAAAGGTAGTACAGTCATCTGCATTCTCTGTTTTTTCGTATTTTTGTTTTCTACGTTAAGTAGTTTGAAAAAAATTGCGTCTTTTTTAAATTTTTTGTTGATTTGACAACTTATTAAGAGGGAAAAGAAAAATGTTTTTTGGGGATTTTGCACTTTGTTGTAGTGATTAAGATTTCTGGAGCTCTTATGGTAAACAATCTGAGTTGGTTCAAGGAGTCAATTCAAAGGTCTTGACATATGGTATGATAATGATGTAAAATTCTGAGAAATTGTTTGTTGCTATGGTATGCACTGTTTGATTAAGCCAATTTTGGAATTATATTGTCAAAGTTTGCCCTGGAAGACTCTTATTATCTGGTTAGATTCAACTTAAATGCTCTATTCATCTATAGATGAGAACCGAATTGAAATTATGCTGGTTGCATCTTTGCTTTTGAAATTTATGCATTATAATACAATTTGGCCAAAGCTATCTATTACTATCTTCGTATCAAAATACATGATGTTTTGGATTTTTAGATTCATCCATATAAACATGCATCTATTAAAGATTAGTGGCTAAATACACAAAGTTATGTATAAATCTAAAAATCCAAGACATCATATATTTTGATACGGAAGGAGTAATTATTATTAACTATTATAGACAGTCAATTATTTTCTTATCTTGCCTTCACTATCTGTAAAACTAAACTAATCTCAGAAAGTCAAAGGGACTTGACATTTTAGCCTTTTGAAGCATATTACCTCAAAAAGCTTCTGATTTTTGCATTATGTGTTTGGAATATCTCTACAGGATGGAAGAAAAGTTCGTGTAATAGAAAGAGATTTAGCAGAGCCAGACCGAATTGTTGGGGAGCTGCTTCAGCCAGGAGGATACTTGAAATTAATTGAATTAGGCCTGGAAGGTATGACCGAAACTTTTTCATGCTTTGTACAATTTATTCTAGAATACTCAATCTTCCCTTCCTCAGTTCCAACTTCTTAAAGTTGTTTTTTTGCTATAATGAACTATTTTCAGTTTTCATAAGTTTGATTTTGCTACAAAATTTGTATCTGCAGATTGTGTGGAGGAAATTGATGCTCAGAGAGTTCTTGGCTATGCTCTCTTCAAGGATGGTAAAAACACAAGATTGTCATATCCTTTGGAGAAGTTTCATTCAGATGTTTCTGGAAGGAGCTTCCATAACGGACGTTTCATTCAGAGAATGAGAGAGAAAGCTTCTACTCTTCCTAAGTACTTTTCCGTGCCTTCTTCATTTGATTCTAAATTTTTAAGTGTCAAGTTTATGATTATTAATCTGCTTAGTGTTAATTTTGGTCAGTGTGAGTCTAGAGCAAGGAACAGTAACATCCCTTCTAGAAGAAAACGGGACAATTAAAGGCATTCAATATAAAACTAAGGACGGTCAAGAGCATCGTGCCAATGCTCCTCTTACAATTGTTTGTGATGGATGCTTTTCCAATCTGCGTCGATCTCTTTGTACCCCTAAGGTGAAATTTGCTAATGTTTAAACCCCAATTTCTGAAAATGACTATTAATATAAAAAAGTTAACTTTATACAGTTCGTTAATTTTACAGGTTGACGTACCTTCTTGCTTTGTGGGTTTGGTCCTGGAGGATTGCAAACTGCCATTTGAAAATTACGGGCATGTCATTTTAGCAGATCCATCTCCAATCTTGTTTTATCCAATCAGTAGTACTGAGGTTCGATGTTTAGTCGATGTTCCTGGTCAGAAAATTCCATCAATTGGTAATGGTGAAATGGCTAACTATTTGAAGACCAAGGTGGCACCACAGGTATCTAATTAAAGTTTATATCACATTTTCTAATCAAGACTATAACTTAAGCATACCCTTAATCGAGATTAATTGTTTCTACATTTAGGTTCCACCTGAGATTCGAGATTCATTTCTATCAGCAATTGAGAAAGGTAATATTAGGACCATGCCAAACAGAAGCATGCCTGCTGATCCTCATCCTACTCCCGGAGCTCTTCTTATGGGAGATGCTTTCAACATGCGTCATCCTTTGACAGGTGGCGGAATGACAGTAGCTCTTTCTGATATTGTCGTTCTTCGAGATCTTCTCAAGCCATTATGTGACCTTAATGATTCAGCTTCCCTATGCAGTTATCTCGAATGCTTTTACACATTGCGCAAGGTAAGAGAACATATAAAGATGCAAGCTTCAAGTATAAAGACATTAACTTTAAGTGCAGAGATGCAAAAATTTACCATCAAAATTCAAACTTTAAGATAATTTATGCTTGGTTTGGTCATATGAACTGAAACGGAATTGAATTATACATGATAAATAGCCAGCGCCAAGTACTTTTGGAGGGTGAAGGGTTGGTTTTTATATTTTAACTGAAACTTGAATATATATTGTTTTTGAGCAGCCAGTGGCTTCTACAATAAATACTTTGGCTGGTGCACTATACAAGGTGTTTTCTGCTTCCCTGGATCAGGCTAGGAAGGAAATGCGTCAAGCATGCTTTGACTATTTAAGTCTAGGAGGGGTCTTTTCGACCGGTCCAGTTGCTTTACTCTCCGGTCTAAACCCAAGACCATTGAGCCTGGTTCTCCATTTCTTTGCCGTGGCTATCTATGGAGTTGGTCGGCTACTCATGCCATTTCCTTCCTTTAAGCGCATGTGGATCGGTGCTAGATTAATTTCGGTATGTCTCATCCTTTCATGACCTTTTTTTGTACATTTTGGTTTTGTGAGGAGATAATGTTTTAAACAATTGAAACTTTCATTTTGCAGAGTGCCTCAGGGATTATTTTCCCAATTATCAAAGCGGAAGGGGTGAGGCAGATGTTCTTCCCAGCTACTATTCCTGCAGTTTATAGAGCTCCTCCTGCAAAATAATATCCGACAACTTGCCAAAGAAGTTTGCTATCAAGAAGCCAACCTAGTATGTTTAGCTCTCTCTTTTTTATATGTTTCAAGTGATGAATGTTGTGTTTCTGCTTCAAATAAGTGATTCTCGTTACCAATGTTTGTCGTTTTTGAGTAGTTAGAAGAGAAGCAGTTCATATAAATTGTATGATTTGAACTTTCAAGCTCGAAACTCAAAAATGAATACATGTATATTAGAAATTTAGAAGTCGTTAAAAGAAGAATCTTGATTCTTTATATTTGTTTTTGATCGAAAATAAAGATTTGGTTTCTATACACAGCCTGAAGTTAATCTCGTTCGACTTAATTGTGTTTAATCAAGAGTGTAGCAATTTGAAAAGGTACATATTTCTTTCTCTTCTGTTTGCATCATCATATGAATGATATTGAGTGGTTATATGTAGCCAAGTTGGATAAACCATTGCCACACAATACAAAAGAAAATCAATCCACACAGCTCATTCCTTCCCCATGTGCATGAAAAAACAATCTGTTGAATACTCTTTTGGTTTGTATCAGCTGGCTCTTGAGAGGCAAATTTGTTAGCTTACCAAACAAAAACTTGTATGATTTGATTGAATATAAGCCAAATCTACCAGAAAACAGAGTGCTAGTGACGGAAATTTATGACGTCGATTTATTCTATTATATGTTATTTTCTAACATCAAACAGCAGAAAAGTTAATAGAAATTGGCCTAATCACCATGCTTGGTCCCACAAATGATGCTATTTCAAAATATATGATGTTTTGTATTTGGGTATACGTAAAAATGTAAAATATCATGTATTTGATACGGAAGGAATAATAACTATTGGTTTAGACACAAATATAGACAATAGAGAGATTTTTAATTTTAAATCTCTTCCAATTGCAAATTTTATCGTCAAATCAACATCCAACACATGTCGTTTTATTAACGAATAGTAATTTGACACATATATTTTAAAATTTTGAGTTTAATTAGGTTTCAAGTTACAATTTTAAGCCAATCATATTATTTTAATTCCTATTCTAATTGAGAAATCAAAACACAATAATAACATAATGATTCCTAATAAAATACTTTCAATTATTTTTTCTTAATATAATAATTTTATTCATAATCATTTTCCTATCTATTATTTAAAAAATTATTCATAATAAAATTATAATACACTATATTTTCTTTTCCTAATTTTTTTATTCAACAATTTTTTCTAATTAAAATTCATTATGTTATTTTTTTCTATTCCGAATTAAAATGGACATATCTTCTTTTTTCCTATACAAATGTGCATATTATTAAAAAATTATTCCTAATCAATTTATAAAATATATTATTATTTTTATAATGTTTTTATTAAATTATTATTCATAATAAAAATCCATTATTAATTGTTTTAAAAATAAGATATGTCCGTTTTAATTAAGAATAAGGAAAAAAATTTAAATTTGTTCCAATTGCAATATCAATTGCAAATTTTATTGGAAAATCAACATCCGACACATGTCGTTTTATTAAAGAATAGTAATTTGACCCATGTATTTAAGAATTTTGAGTTTAATTAGGAATCAAGTCAAAATTTATAACTTTAATTTGAATTTTAAGTCAATGATATTATTTTTTTCCTCATATAATTAGAAAATCAAAACACAATAAAAATATATTCCTAATAAAATTATAATACACTATATTTTTTCTAATTTTTCTTATTTAACAATTTTTATTAATTAAAAATTATTATATTTTTTTTCCTATTCTTAATTAAAACGGACCTATATTCTTTTTTCCTCTTCAAACGGACATATTATTTAAAAAATTATTCCTAATCAAATTAATATATATATATTATTTTTTTCAAATTTATTTATTAAACTATTATTTTTAATAAAATTTTGTTGTATTCTTTTTTCCTATTCCTATTTTTCAAATAATAGGAACGACTAAATTGATTAGATGCAATTATAAATTTTATTTATGAAATAAAATCTTGATACATCATTTTTGTTATATTTATTAATTTTGAAAACAAAATAAATTTTTTAATTCTAAATAGGATTGTAGATTTTGAAATAAAATCTAAATAATTATAATCGATAGAAAGTTAAAATAATTTCCTTTTGATATGATATATGATATATATTTAATATAAATAATTATTATATAATTTATATATTTAAATTATTAATTTCTAAATGTACAGATTTTCCATTGATTTGTTTATCGATAAAGAGATTCTTTCATTTAGTCCTCAAAGATTTAGATATAAAAGAAGTCACATTTACATTTTGTATGGTCCGACCCAACTAAATCCAAGTTGCTTCATGGTCCCACTTTTCTTCAACAATTCTCTCATCTTTGCAGCCTCTTCCCATTGACAATTAGTTGCATATAGATTTGACATAACAACATAAATAGACGCCGGATCGTTGTTTTCCATTTGAAGGAGTAAATTAGCAATTATTCTTCCTAACCTTAGGTTTCCATGGGCAGCACAAGCACTGAACAACGCCCACCATACATTTAAATTTTCTATATCGATATTTTTTATAACTCTTTCCGCCATCAAGATACCCTGCTCGACCAAGGAGGTCAACCATGCAAGAAAAATGATCTTCTCCAGGCCTAAGCCCATAATCCGTCACCATGGAGTTGAAAATTCGCATTCCATCGTCGACTAAACCTGCGTGGCTGCAAGCAGAAAGAACAGCTGTAAATGTGGCTCTATCAGGGTTGATGCCATTATCATTCATAGCCTCGAAACAACAAGCGGCTTCCTTTCCTTTCCCATTTTGCGCGTAAGCAGAGATCATGGCATTCCAAGAGATTACGTCTCTGTCGGGCATTTGATTGAACACATTCAAAGAAAAATCCAAAACTCCACATTTAGTATACATTGTGATCAACGCATTTCCTAAAGACTTCTCGTTGAAAAGATTTCGAGTCAATATATAACCATGTATCTGTTCCCCATGTCTCAAGGATGGGATGGAAGAGCAAATCGTCAAAGCCATGGTTAGCGTATATGCATTTAGCCTGAGTCCTGATATCAGCAAGTTTGAAATTTTTTCTAAACCCTGACCTAGATACCCATTCAGCAAACATCTGGATAATATAGAATTCCAAGAGATCAAGTTTTTCGTAGACAAGTCAGTGAAATATTTAATAAGCCTCTTTGACCTTTCCATGTTTAGAATAGGCAGACACCATGCATTGGAAACATGATTATCCAATATCAGTCCATGCCTAAAAGAACGGGCATGAAATATCTCCACGTGTTCTAGAAATTCAGAATTTGCCAACAAACTTCCAAATGTAAACTCATCCGGTAAATGTCCTTCCCTTTGCATTTCAACATATGCTAAGATTGCCAACCTGTCAGATATTCCTTGTCCGTAACTCAATATCATTGTATTCCACGAGATGAGATCCTTGTCTTCCAGTGCCTCGAAAACTCTTTCAACAGCATGTAAATCCCCACAAGAGGAATACATAGTCATTGCTGCATTACTTACCGAAGTAAAGCTTTCAAAACCAAGCTTGATAGCTTTTTTATGTATCTGATAAGCGATACTTAAAAAAGGACAAGAGCTCATCAGAGTAACAAAAGTCAATTCAGTAGGCTTGAAGCCAGCTTCTAACATCTTCCTGAAAATCACCAAGGCATCTTCAACTCTTCCTATACTAACTAATCCGTTTACATCACATTATAGGTTATCTGATCATGTACAAAGCCCTCTGCTTCTTCAAACATCACGAATGCATCTGAAACTTCTCGAGAATTAAAGTTCATGGAAGTCAATGCATTGACTACAGAAGGTCTAACCAAGAACCCAGTCTTGATTACCAATGAATGAACTTGCCTCCCAAAATGCACCAGCTCCTCCTCACACACACTCAACAAACTAGCAAAGCTATAATTATCATGCCTAATACCTAACACATGCATTTCTCTAAACAAGTCAAACGCAATCTCTTCATGCCCATTTTCTACACACCCAGTGATCATTGCATTCCACACTGGCAATTCTCTGTTCGGCATTCTATCGAACACCTGAAAGGCATATCTAAACTCCCCTAACTTGATACACGCAGACAATAATGTTGTCCAGGAATATACATCTGGGGTTTCGATTTCTTCGAAAACCCTTTTAAGGGAATGCAAATCGCTCGCTTTCGCATAGAGTGAAAGGAGAGTGTTGGCAACGTGAGAATACGATTTGAGACTAGATTGTATAACGCAGGCATGAAGCTGGTTGCCGAAGAGGGTGTTTCGTAGATTAGCACAGGAATTGAGGGCTGTGGAGAGAGTGTAATGGTCGGGCCTGAGAGATGGAGAATGAGAGGAGTGAATTTCGTCGAACAGGTAGAGAGCATCTTGGTAGTTGCCTGAGCGATTAAGCTTTGCTAGTTGAGAGTTAAGTTTTATGAGTTGTTGTGTTTTGGAGGGGTTTTCTGTTATGGTAGTTATGGTTTTCAAGCAATGAGACAAGTTTGTCATCGAAGTTCGAATGCATCAAAATCTGAATTTGACAACAAAATATAGCAATTTCATTCCTCTATCTATCATACCATAAAAAAAACTATCTTTTAACACTCTAAAAGTAAAAAATGCCCATAAAAAAGATGTCTTAAAAATTCAAGCTTTGCCGATCAGAGCCCGACTCAATGGTTAAGGCGTTTCCCACTTAGATCGAGTCCTGAAAATCGTACATAACTTTTTTTTGGTACATGAAAAACATAAAAGGCAATGAAAGCTACAAAGAATATATGCCAAAAGTCTAGTTTTTTTTGCTGTTTAAATGCAAATTGATAACAGAAAACTTGATCAACTTGTATTAATATTATTATTGTGGTTAGCTCTTGAATGATCTGCTTCATCATATATCTCCTCCTGTATAAAAAACCAATAGTGGGATTGATCAAAATCTTACATTTTGATTTATAAAAAAATTACTAGTTAGGAAGAAGACATTAATAAGCATACTTGCAAAAGCTCTTCAATGACGTCTTCAAGCGTTATAATGCCAATGGCTTCTCCTTCTTCAGCAAGGTATTGAAGTGAGTTATCATCAATCTGCAGAACTTCCGAGTCGTAATCTTTGGTCCATTTCTTGCTCTTTGTGGATCCTCCTCTTGAATAATCACTACTCTTCACCTTCTTCAGTGATAATTTTCGCTTTACGCGATTTTCTTCTTGTTTTTTTTCACCATCAATGTCCACTCGAACTTCTCTAGCTGAATTAATTGATAATACAGAGGTCATTGTCATTGATTAAACCCGGATCGAAAATATGATACAATAATTACTAGAAGTATCAAGTATGTATTTCAATACACTCTCTCCGTAGAATAGTAGTCTCATTTCCTTATGGGGACATGAAAATAGTACTCGATAGGCAAAAGGAAATGCGGCTACTGTTCTGATACTGGTATAAATTAATATTGCCTTACCATGATTAGTTGTGCCTTGATCAGTACTGGCAGACTGATCTGCAACGTCATCAGTTTTCTGTTTTACGACAGCAGCCATATGGCTATGACCTTTCTGGAACTCGTTCAGTATGTCATACAAAGGCATTGTCTCTGAAACCCTGGAAGGTAACAATATCCCAAGCTTAATTCGCATTTGGCTTTTGTAATATACAATATTGTCAATGTTGGAGGATATATAACTATATCGCGCAACCTCTAACAGAACAGAAATGAAATCCTAGCTCGTAATAGTTAGATTTTGTTAAAGGCTTTCCAGGATTCTGAAAAACTGCAACATTCCACTTCCAATAGGCTATCCTATATACTGCTAGAAAGTTCTAAATTGTCTGAAAAAGAGCATATATATATATATTTACAAAGCAAATAAATACCATGGAATCCTTCGTATTGTAGCATTCTTTACAGGTATCTCATCTTCAGAATGGATGGTTAACAAGTTCTTCGCCTACGAAAACGAATTAAGAAATTATATCTCTGAAAGTTAATTAAAGAATGGGAAACTATATTTTATGCCACCAACTAATCTGATTCAGAAAGAGATGCCGAGCTGACTTAATCATCCAAAGCATGATGACGAGGAAAATGTCACCGACACTTTTGAGCTGATAAATGCGGTTAGTAATTTACACGGTGGCATTTTCCTCGTTTTCGTGAAATTTGGGAGGCATAAAAAGTACATTTTTCCCATAAAAGAAGGCATTTTTAACACACAAAAAGGTGTGTTCTTTAATTACCAGTATAAGTCCAATTACGTTTGTTGGTCGCTCATAGTAAACTGGAATTCTACTATGCCCTTTCTCCGAGATCAACTTCATCAAATGCCTGTCGAGTTTAGTATTGATATCAACCGCAAACGCTTCGGAAATCGGAGTCATTGCGTCGCTAGCTGTTTTCGTAGTCAGTTCGAGTGCTCCGGCGATAATTGTCGTCTCATCGTGTGTCAACTCCCCACCTCTGCCTGCCTGAATGTCCAATAAGACATACATAGATAGCAACAAATTTTCTACAACTGTTCGAGAGCTGGTCCTAGCCTGTTCTGGTTCTCTGAACAGGAGTTGATCAATCCAGGACCGGAACAGAAGAGAAATCGTTAAAACGATTATTGATCGAGATCCTAGGAAGTAAATAAAATTACCTCATTTCCATGGAAATCAACTAATGTTTTCAACTCAGCTCGACGAAAAAGAGCATCATGTCCTTTACCCAACAAAAGGTCTAAAAGCTGGAAAAACAACATTCAGTATATGGATCATCACATTAGAATATAAAATATATGGCCTGAAATCTCATTATTATATATATAGCTTTAAAAAATGAAGATAGTTAAACAGAATATTGCAATTAATGTTATTATTAATTAATTAATTTCACTTACTTTGCTAATTGGATAAGCGATTGGAAAACAAATCCAAACGAGAACCTGAACGAAAGGAGCTGCTACTGCCCCTATAGCTAATCCATACCTTGTACAAAGTGCTTGAGGTATAATCTACATCCCAAAGTTTATTAAAACATAATCACTAATTAATTGGAAAATAATGAGAAAAAATCGAAATAATTAACGACAAAATAAGAAAAAAAAGAAGATAACCTCTCCAAACAGAAGAATCAAGGTCACTGAAATGAGAATAGCGCCCCAAGCCGTTATCAAGCCATCCAGAAATATGGGAAGAGTCTAATTAATCAAGAGATAATTAAATTAACAAAACAAAAAATATATATATATTTAATTTGAACTCGATCTAATTAATTAAATTCCTGATTAGTACCTCCATAGCAGCTGCATTGGAAATTAATAGCGTGCAAAGCAACAGATGCTGTTTTCTCACAACCGGTAATATCTTCTCTGTTAAACAATATTAACATGAAAATAAGTAAATCAGTCCATTTAATTGAAAAAAAAAAGGAAATCAAGGCAGTTCGCCGAGTGGTTATTCGAGTACGCTCTCATCTTGGAAGTCGAGAGCTCTCTATGGACGCAATTCTTAAAATTGCATTGGTTGGGGATGACTACCCTGTAGTCCAAATTGATAAAAACAGAGAAAAAGGAATAATTAATGAATGAATTAATACATACTAGCATGTTTACGATCAGTTGGAGTTCCAGATTTGGCAAGAACTTCAAGCTCGACCAAACTCATAGACATGAGTCCTAAAGTGAGACCAGACATCATACCAGCAAACAAAACCAGACCAGCTATGATCGCGATCCATACGAAGAACTGTGTTTCACAGCACGTATACTCAACTCCCATTTTTCTCTTTTAAACAAACAAACAAACAAACAAACAACTGATTAACTAATTAATACTTTCAGGGATTAAGAAATCCTAATGGGGAAAGTTATAAAGCTAGCTGTAGAGTTTTAATACATGATGAAAAGTTAATCAATAGGCACACTTGGCCAGGAAAGGAAAGTTCATCATGATATAAAGACAGAATAAAATCCTATTCTAAACCTCAAAAAAATCCTATTCTTACTTAGTTTGTCAGCATATTTTATTTTTTAAAAATAGAGTTGAGCCTTCATTGTCACTTTTTAAGCTTTCTTTATACGTATCTACAGTTTGGTTTGTTAGAAAAATTGACTCAGACTCGATTTGATGATGTATACTACTCCGTACCAAATACATGACTTTTTTCAATCTTATGTTCATCTAAATTGACATGTAACTAGTCAATAATTTTTTCTAGATATATGTTAATTTGGATGTTTTATTCATCCAAATTAACATATATCTTGATATAAAGGGAGTATTATATATCTCGCTTTCTTTTAATTACCAATATAGAAATCATAAGACATGTCTAAGTATTGGATTTTTTTAAACCTCTTTTTCTTCAAGTGATATCTTCGAATTAATTTTAAAAAATATATATGAACTGATTTTATCCATTTAATTAATCCTCTCATATATTTAGGTTTTTTTTTGTTTTTATTTTGATGCACTCTCATATATTTAGTTAATACGGCATGATCAAATGAAAAAAAATCAATTCGAATTTCTTTATATTAATTTGAAAAAGTATATTATAAAAATTAAAAATATATTTAAAGTACTATTTTCGTCTCAAAATATATGTAGGAAAAATATTGAGACGGAGAGAGTATATGAATTGTGGCACGGAAGGAGTAAGATTTATACTAGGTAAAGTCATAGATTTATAGGAACAGTTTACATTTGTTGCTTTTTCATGGTCGACCTTCTTTAATAACCCGTAGTGTGGTCCTAAATAATGCTCGCTTATGTGTGTATATACTTGTCAATTCTTGATTGAGAGATAATGAAAGGAAAATGGTAGAGGTAATAGTCACAAGATATTTAATTAAAGCAATCGATTAAAAATCTATTCCATCGTCGACAAATATCTAGATGTTGGACATACAAGAAAAGAACCATCCAGTAGATAAAACAAATTAAGTGAGATTGGCACATATTTTTTTTAAGATACAAGTAGTATCGAAAAATAATGATAAATATGAATCGATAATATAATGAAAAAATATTTTTGATAGACCATCTACGATTTAAATACATTTAATTAAATGGATAAAAATTAAACATATTTTTTATTATTATTTTAATATTGCACCGCGAATTTTTTGAATCGTATATAATTTGATTTTATAAAACTCATTAAAATTGGATAATAAAGTTATAGTTTAAATATGTAAACAAAGACTATAAAATAGAGTATGAATATTATTTTTGAAGAGACTTCGTTACATTATTTAATGAATTATACAAGTATTTAAGAATATTTTTAAAAAATATATTTAATCAAAAGAGGGGAGAAAATTTTAAAAGGTAAAGTGGCGTGGGGAGTTTACGAGGTGTTAATCGATGAACTCTATTTTGATGGATTTTGATGATTCAAAAGGCCATTTAGGGTCGACTTGATGCTTTGAGTTTGATTATAAAGTCAATTTTAGCAATTATTTAGTAATAAATAAAATGTCTGCTCAATCAGTTTAAGTTTTGGGTTTTCTGTCAGAATTGAGGATTTTGTATGCTGGCCATATTTCTTGTTCCTTTTGACTTAGTCAAGCTACATTATGCATTTGGAAGTTGTTATGGAGGTTTCTGCAAGTTTGCAACATGAGAAGATGAAAATGGCTGCTGCTTTAGCTTATTTCAGTTTACGTTCAAACAAGTCCAATAGTTCTTTTAATTTCCAGTTAAGAAAATGAAGAAGTGAAGTTGTAGAATCATTTAGTATAGCATTTAGAAGTTTTCTGCAATGATCTTTCCCATCTGTTATGGCTGCAACAAAAGGTCAACTCCAAAGTCAACAACTGAAGCATTTTGTGAGTTTTTTATCTGATTTGACGAAGAAGAAGAAGAAAAATGTTACCGCAGTCTATCTACTAGTTATCTTTCATCTACTAAGTGAAAAATCAGAAAAAAATAGTGGAGAGCAAGAAATGGTCGAGCAACAGTATTATGTGGCATTTTCTTAAAAGTGGTCCTAAAAGCACTTTTAGTCTAGAATTTCCTACATGTAATATCTGTATTTTTAGTATTTTTGTAATCAAACTTTATGACGTCTAGAGTTGGTAGAGATTAGTATATAAGGTTTCTTTTCTTTCTTATTCAGTTTATGAGCTTTTAGTTGAATGAAAAACAGATCTGAGTATTTTTCATTAAAAGTTCATCACTTTTCTTTATTTTTATAGGTTCAAAAGTCTTATTTAGTCTGGTTGCATGGGTATTTGAGTGTAGCTTAGTACTAAAACCGAAACTAAATTAGTATTAGGATTCAAACACTTTAGATGCCAACATTTAGACACAGATTTGAATCAAATCATTGCACAAGTTCAACTATCATTCTTTTAGTTACAAGATCTTACATCTATTACTTCATTGTTCTGTGTTATTTCAGTTTGCACATCAATGGTTGTAATTTCTCCTAGTTGGAATTACAGGTGCTAACAACAGTGGTATCCAGAGTCCTAGATTATCGATTATGAGGAGAAACAAAGGAGAAGATGGCTTTAGTCTTGCCAAACACAGGTAATGAGGGAAATAGAATAAAGAAGTTTTGGTGGCTGTTTTGGGGTTGTAGAACAAGGGGTTAGTGAGTTACCTGTAGGAATAGAGCCTATAGAGGTACAAAGGAAGAAGAGACAAGATGATATAGAGAAAGATAGGAGGACACAAATATGGTTGAGGAGTGTCATAGACCTGAGTGTGCTGAGAAAGGTTGTTTGCTGCAAATCCGCAAAAGAAATTTAGGATACCTTAAAATTAGAATATGAAGGGACTGTTTTGAATAGGAGAATTAGAGCTAAGAAGGCTGAGAAATTTTTTGATGATTATAGGATGGGGGATGAATAAACTGTTAGTGTAGCTAGGACTACAATGATGGACATTTTGCAGCAAATGAAGTTCTATAACATACCTTGGAATGAGGAGAAGCTAATAGATAGGCTGATGGAGAGAATGACTAGGAGGTTTGAGTCTATTATTTCAGCATTAGACAGGGAGTTTAACAAGGATCCATAGTTGGTGAGTTTAGAGGAGATTTTCAATGCACTGAAGATTCATGAGAGCAGATATGGGAATAAGGAGGAGAAAGAAAAAGCTCCAACATTCAAAAGTGAAAGATTTAGGCAATTACAGATACCACCAATCACCATACCAATAAATGAGTACCAGTCAAGCCAGAAAAAACTCTTGGAAGCTCTCAAACAAGCTCAACTAGTCCAAGTTCAACCTATTACAGAACAAAATGATGCGGCAACAAATGCCACAAACCTATCCAGTTTACCAGAATACATCATATCAGCTTAACCAAGCCTATCAAAACCAATCCTATAAGCAATTCAACCAAAGGCCACCAAACCAAACCTATCAAAACCAGTCTTATCAGTAGAATCAACCTTGGTGACCTAGAGGATTTAGAGGAAGAGGTTTCAACAGCTTTTAGGGACAAAAGCCACAGAACTGGGGTAATTTTCCAGAATGCTGACATTGCAAAAAGCATAACCATTCAAAAGCAAGCTGGTTTTGGCATGAAATGGCAATCTATAGCTATTGTGGGAAGAAGGGCCACACAGATGCAGTCTGCTATAATAGATGGTGTGATGACCAATAGAATCCATAAAAATAGACAGTTTAGAAGGTTGCCACCAATCCATCCCTTAGAGAGGCAGAATCAACAACAACAACATCCAAATCAGAATGCCAACTTCACACCATTAGGACAAGCTCAACAACAACAAGCAAGTTATGCTATGGGACCCTTAGCTCTCCACATTCAACATTGGCAAGCTCTAATAAACACAATGTCCTATCATGTAACTCAAGCCATCATTGGATATCTAGCTATGCCACAGATAGCTTATCATCAAGCTTGTCCAAGTCCAACAAGCCCTGCTACTAATCTTGAAACTCTTGCAAGCCAACAAAATGTCATACATCCTCAGACTCAAGAAGCTAGAAGTTCTCAAATGAGTCAAAACAGTGAAAATCAAGTAGAGGAAAGTGCCTTTGTAGTGGAAAGTTGTTCCGTGAGCAGAATTGAAGAGAAGAAGAATACATGGATTATAGACAGTGGCTGCTCTAATCACATGACCATGAAGGAAGCAACATTTATGGAAAAGAATGAAAATGTTGTGGTTGCAGTCAAGTTTGGAAATGGAGAAATGGTGCATGTAGAAGGAAAAGGAACTATGGAGTTGGAAACAAAAGCTGGTAAGTCCATTCTGGAAGATGTCTATTATATTCCTATATTGGATCAAAGTTTGATTAGTGTAGGAGAACTATTGGAGAAAAAAATATGCAGTTTACTTTGAGAATGAAGAATGTCTGATATTCAATGCTAAAAGGGATTTAGTCCACAGAGTTCCATAGATCAATAGAATGTTCAAGATAAGAATGGAGGATGTTGAAGGTACTTTTTATGGCAGCATTGCTGAAACAACACAGTTGTGGCACATGAGATTTGGCCATGCTAGACTAAATAATATACTGACAATGCAGAAGATTGAGGTGGTCCAAGGCATTCCAAAACTTTATGCAAAAATGAAGAAGGTCTGTGAGGCATGTGCAAAGGCAAAGAGTCAAAAAGCATCATTTCCATAGAGTTATTGGAGATCAACTCAAAAGTTGCAGCAAATTCACACTAATGTGTGTGGTCCAATTGAAGTACCATCTATTGCTGTTAGTAGGTACTACTTGGAGTTCATAGATGGCTTCACAAGATACTTTTGGATTTATTTCATAAAGACAAAGGACCAAGTTATTGGCATGTTCAAGAAGTGGAGAGCACAGGCTGAAGCTGATTATAAGTTAAGATGTCTTAGAAGTGATAGAGGTGAAGAATATACCTCAAATGAAATGAAAGCATATTGTGAAAAAGAGTGTATCTTTCAGCAATTAACTGTGCCATACCGTCTAGAACAAAATGGAGTTTCAGAAAGGAAGAATAGAATAGTTGTGGAAATGAGAAAATCTCTAATGTTTGGAATGAATGTTCCAAGAAAGTTTTGGACTGAGACTTGCAACACAGCAGTATACTTACAGAACAGGCTACAAAGTAGAGTATTAAACGGAAAAACATCTTGTGAAATGATGTTTCACAAGATGTTTGGTGAAAAGCCTAAAGTACATTATTTAAAAATATTTGGCTACATATCCTATGCTTAGATTCTAGAGCAAAGAAGAAAGAAGATGGAAGAAAAGGTTGTAAAAGGGATTATGATGGGGTATAGTTCAAGACAAACCAAGAGGTATAGGATCTTGGATCCAGTAAAAGAAAGGATGATAATCATAATGAGTGCAAGATTTGATGAAAATACTGAATTTGAGTGGAATGAACCAACTGTGAGTGAGCCAGGATGAGTGTTTTGTGAGATGCCAATGCAACCAATTATTGATGAGATATTGAGTGAAACCTCATCTGATCATGAGAAATCACCAGCTTCTCCTAATGAGTTTGTTCATTTTGATGCAGGTACACCACAATCAACTCCAGGAGGAGTTAACAATGTTCCAACACCATTGTTGAACTCTCCTGTGACTGAAGGAGAGAGCAGCAGAACAAATGAAGCTTCTGATTCACTAAATTCAGGAGGAGCAATCTCAAACAATGATAAAAGTTCATAGGATCCTGGAACTCAAGCAACAGACATTGACACTACAACACCAAAAGATATACAGCATAAGAGGAGAAAAAGCTTGAAGACTGTGTATGAACATTTAGAGCCAGCTCCAAATCTTGATATTTTGGAGTTTATCTCTGTTGTTGAAGACTTTCCTGATGCACAGATGGAGGAAGTAATGTCTGTCAGCATTGAGCCAAGGGCTTACAAACAAGTTGAAAAGACTACAGAATGGAGAGAATCCATGAAGGAAGAGATAGATGCTATACAGGAGAATGAAACTTGATTTCTCTGTGAAAAGCCTTCAGAGAACACCAACGTTATTGATACAAAATGGGTGTTCAGAACCAAACTTAATGTTGATGGCTCAATGAACAGGTACAAGGCAAGACTTGTTGTGAGAATTTACAAGCAAGAATATGGAGTAGATTATGAAGAAACCTATGCACCTGTGGCAAGACTGGATACAGTAAGGTTTTTATTGACTATGGAAGCAGACAATAGCTGGAAAATCCATCAAATGGATGTTAAGAGTGCATTTTTGAATGGAGTACTTGAAGAAGAAGTATTTATAAAGGAACCTAAAGGATTTATAGTTCTAGGAGAAGAAAGAAAGGTGTATAAACTTGTCAAGGCTTTATATGGCCTAAAACAAACTCTAAGGGCCTGGTATTCAAGAATTAACTCTTACTTGTTGGAGAATGGATTTGAGAAGAGTCAATGTGAAGCAACTTTATATATCAAGAATCAAGGAGGAGATAAGCTGATTTGTTCCTAGTATGTTGATGATCTGTTGTTTATTGGTACTACACCAAAGCTTGTTGAAGACTTTAAAGAGATGATGGAACCAGAATTCAAGATGACAGACCTTGGTTTCATGAAAAACTTTCTTGGTCTTGAGATAGAACAGAAAGAAGATGAGATCTTTGTGCATCAGAAGAAATATGCTCTGGATATGTTAAAGAAATTTCAGATGGAGAATTTTAATGAGATCTCTATACCAATGGAGGTTCAATTGAAGCTGCAGCCAACAAAGCCTGGTGAGGAATTTGATTCAACTGTCTTTAGAAGTATGATAGGATCCTTGATGTATCTGTGTGCATCTAGGCCTGATTTAGCTTGCACAGTTAATATGCTTGCTAGTTGTAGCTCTAATCCATCCAAGGAGCATGCTGCATATGTTAGAAGAATTCTTAGATTTTTGAAAAGCAGCTGTGACTATGGTTTATGGTATGAGAAAGGTGGAAAAGGAGAATTGCTTATGTTCTGTGATGCCAGCTGTGGAAATGAAGAAAAATATAGAAGTAAAAGTGGTTATTGCAGCAGTTTTGGTTCAAGGATCTTCTCTTGGAGCTCAAAGTGTCAGAAAATAGTTGCACAATCAACTGTAGAAGCTGAGTACATTGCAATCAACTTGGCAGCAAAATAGGCCTTGTGGATTAAGAAGATTCTGATAGACATTGGTGAGTTGAAAGAATTATGTGTGCCAATCTACTGTGACTCCAGCTCTGTAATCTCTATGAAAAAAAATCTAGATCATTTCAGAATAAAACATGTGAACATCAAGTACCATTTGGTGAGAGAGTTGATTGAGAAGAAAGAAATCATAATGGTGTATTATAGAACAAATTTTTAGCTAGCAGACATTTTCACTAAGTCACTTCAGAGATGGAAATTTGACTTTCTTGTAAAGTTGATTGGAATGCACTAATCAAAGGAGGAGTTATTGGAAGAGCTTGTTTAGCAGAGCTTGCATTCCAACAACTATTAGAAGAGTTGGCAAGTTCAACATTGAAGAAAGATCAAAAGAAGAAGAAGACTGGTAGCTTGTAGAAGAAGAAATAGAAATGTGCAATGGAGAAAGCAATTAAAAAAGGGATTCAAGTCTTTGGCAAAGTTCTTCTGATAGAGTTGGAGAGCTGCAAGAAGAAAGAAATCAAGACAGTGTCGATTGGGAGTAATGTAGAAAAGATTGAAGATGATTTTGCAATTGTGTCTGTGGAGGATGAAACAACACATTGGAAAATGGTTGAGGACCTTGTTGTCTCTGCATCAAACATTGAGCATGCTGCTGGAATTTCTAAAAGTCGTGAAGCCTGAAACACAATTCACTTTCCACCGGCCGAAGTTTCGATTTGCGAAGTTCATGGCATGGATAATGATCGTGACAACCTCAAGAACAACGACATTGTGTTTAATTGCATCGCAAATCAGCCAATCGAAAAGCCCCAAATCAACTAGGGTTCTAGGTTACTGTTTCATTGCTCAACTTTCTCTTTCTTCCGAATAATTAGGGTTAGCTTATCTTTTACTATACTTGATGGATTTTGATGATTCAAAAGGCCATTTAGGGTCGACTTGATGCTTTGAGTCTGATTATAGAGTCAATTTTAGTAACCATTTAGTAATGAATAAAATATCTACTCGATCAGTGTAAGTTCTGGATTTTGCTATCAGAATTAGGGATTTTGTATGCTGGCCATATTTCTTGTTTCTTTTGATTTAGTCAAGCTACATTATGCATTTGGAAGTTGTTATGGAGGTTTCTGCAAGTTTGCAACATGAGAAGATGAAAATGGCTGCTGTTTTAGCTTATTTCAGTTTAACTTCAAACAAGTCCAATAGTTCTTTTAATTTTCAGTTAAGAAAATGAAGAAGTGAAGTTGTAGAATCATTTAGTGTATGATTTAGAAGTTTTCTGCAATGGTCTTTCTCATCTGTTATGGCTGCAACAAAAGGTCAACTCCAAAGTCAACAACTAAAGTATTTTGCAAGTTTTTAATCTGATTTGAAGAAGAAGAAGAAGAAAAATGTTACTGCAGCTTATCTACCCGTTATCTTTCATCTACTAAGTGAAAAATCAGAAACAAACAGTGGAGATTAAGAAATGGTTGAGCAACAGTATTATGTGGCATTTTCTTAAAAGTGGCCCCAAAAGCATTTTTAGTCTAGAATTTCCTACATGTAATTTCTGCATTTCCAGTATTTTTGTAATCAAACTTTATGACGTATAGGGTTGGTAGAGATTAGTATATAAGGTCTCTTTCCTTCCTTATTCAGTTTATGAGTTTTTAGTTGAATGAAAAACAGATCTGAGTATTTTCCTTTAAAAGTTCATCATTTTTCTTTATTTTTACAGTTTCAAAAGCCTTATTTAATCTAGTTGCGTTGGTATTCGAGTGAAACTTAGTACTAAAACCGAAACTAAATTAATATTAGGATCCAAACACTTTAGATGCCAACATTTAGCCGTAGATTTGAATCGAATCATTGCACAAGTTCAACTATTATTCTTTCAATTACAAGATCTTAATTCTATTACTTCATTGTTCTTTTTTATTTCAGTTTGCAACATCAATGCTTGTAATTTCTCCTAACTGGGATTACAGGTGCTAACAACAGAGATATGCATATGCTTTAAAAAAAAATGAGATAGTAAGCATATGTTGCGAGATACTTGTAATTTTGGTACTGAATACTGATAGCTGAGCCTGATCATGCTGCTATGCATACATTCAAAAATGGTTGTGGATAAAGGAAATGAGATTTTTACTTTCTTGTTACTAATATTTCAAGACACCAATTGAATCGATTCATTCAAGAGTAGTATGATATATATACACACACTTAATTTACTTAATTAATTAATTGCAATTGGTGTAATTTTCTTTAGTCGGAACTGGGATGGAAATTAATATCCCATAAATTTCCTCCTATACTGGAATAGTTCGAGATTTTCTGGGGTTGTATTTTGTGGTACCACTATAATCCTCTATTGCCATTATCGTGGGCTATTTGACTTTCTTAATCAATATATATACTACTATACCTCCCTCTGATGGCCAAAAATAAATAAATAAATAAATAATAATAATAATAGCAACATTAATTTTTCAATTAGTTATTTACAAAATACCGAAGATTTTCTCTTCTTGCAGGACTTTAATGTTGATTCTCTACTCAAGTTTGTTGAACAAGTTAGCACACCTGTTGTTACTATCTACAATGCCAAGGACAAAAGTACCTGATTCGCCCATGGATGGATAGTGGAGAGTAGTAAGGAGCACGCGCCTTCTCGTATGGCTATAACAGTTCTTGATCAAAGAGGAAAAATGACTTTGATAAGAGTGGTTGAGCGTCTACGGCCTACCCAGGCCAGCAAGGCTCTCCCAAAAACCGATAACTAGGTTAGGTCTTGGAGCGTGGACACGGATCTGGGATGAGAGAGAGAGTGGATGTACGGAACCTAATTAGTGAGTTGTGGTTGCGGATAGTAGAGTGATTATGTCCCCTTGGCAAATGTCCCATCATAGGGTATTTATAGGGATTATAAGGTTTCTCTAAAAAATGACTATTTTGCCTCCGAGTGAGAGTCGAAAGAGTCGGGAGAGGGAGGCCGATAGATCCGTGCCGAGACAGAGTAACTATCAGGCTCTGTCTAGGGGTCTCGGAGCTAGCAATCCTATCGGGCTCTATCCCTAGACGAGATCCTCCTTGCCGACTCGCGTCAGCCACTCTCGGGCTCGATCTTTCCGAAAATCATTAGCCCACTTTCTTTTACGAAGATTCATCTTTGTGTAAGAAATGAGTTTGAACAGGGCCTTTCGGAATGTCTCAGTCCGATCGGGGCCAAGAGAGTCGGCGCCACGAGAGAAGGTCTCGGCGTGCACTATGCTTTTAGCTCGTCGTTGCACGCGTACTTCATGTCGTGGACTTGTTGTCGCATGTATCCATATGATATGCCTTGAGAGGCTTCAAAGTGGTGTGCGCACTTCATTTTAAGGTTGATAGGATGCAAATCGTTCGCTGTGTTGGGTTGATTTCGCCTTCTAATGATCCAAAGAAGGGCGAACCGATCGAATTTTTGGAGAAAAAGGGTGAATTGAATTGATTTGGAAAGAATTGAATTGATTTGGAAAGAACCAAATTGAGCCAGTTCACTGTGGTGGTTCGGTCGAAGGAGACCGGGTTGGGTCGTGCTCTGTGATTGGGGGAGACGAACCGATAGGCCACGAGTCGACCTGGGTACACGGATCGATGCAATATTAATGCATCCCAAGTCCCTCCGTCTTCCACTTTGTGTACAAGTTATTTCATCATGCTTTTCGCCCCTTGTAAATAGGGCCCCCCCTTCTCATTTCTCTATTTTCAGAAAATTTTGTCGAAGCTTTACTTCCTTCAGAGAGACAGAGCTCGATTAGCAAGAGAGAAGCCGAGAGCATTAAACTTCATCGACCTTTCTCCCTACTTTCTTCGGAGTCCTTCCCACTTCTCAATCTCTTTCCATATCAAAAAGCGGATCCACTCTAAAATGGCTTCCAAACATTCCAACTAAATCCAGCGAGGTACCTCCCTCTTTGTCGGACTTGCCCCCGAGCGCTAGGCCAAGAGCCGAGCCAGAAGAAAGGCCAAACAGTCTTCCACTTCGGCCTCGCTCCCATTGAGCGTCGATGACATGGTGGCCTTGCAAGGGACAAAGTCAACCTCCGGCCAAATCAGATATCCCAAGATGTCGGGGTCTGGGAGCGAGCGCCCGACCACCGGTGGGAAGGGCCCGTCAGCAAAGACAGCCGCCACCATGGTGGATAGGGCTTCGACCGGCGGGAAGAGGCCGACTCTGGCGATACTGCAATCACTCGACTTGGAAGATAACTTTTCTAACCTTTAGTCTCTTTTATAACGTAGATAATCGCAAGCTTATCGGCACTTATCTTTTGGAAAAATCTGTATTGTATTGGTTTCGCTTGGTGGCTTCTTTAGGATCTCAAAGCGTGAGTATTAGCACTGACAGTGAAGAGACCGAAAGTGGATCTGAGTGGAGTGATTCTGGTGGTGATGGTATTGCTAGTGATCGGCAGTTTGAGGGAGAGGTCGACGACCTATATGAAGATCAAGAAAAGCAGGTCGATGACTCGGAGTCATATGAGGCCGATAAGTATAGTGAGGACGAGGAGGAGTTGTTGTATGTTCTAAATGCTGAGGAAGAGATGCCGATCCTCCCAAAGAGGGAGGCTGATATAGGCTTCACTGAGATGAGCATTATCAGCTCAACAATCATGGAACAAAGCCAGTTGAACGAGTGGCTCGAGCTATACGGTTTTTCAGAGGGGTCTTATAGTTTTGAGCTGATGAGTGCCAATGAGCGAGTGTACGACTGGCCGAGAAATAGGATGGCAATGTTCAAGGCTCATCTCGATCACGGTCTGAGGGTTCCATACTCTAGCTTCTTTGTGACTTTGATGAATAAATAAAATATAGTTCCTTACTAATTCATTCCAAGGGCTATCGACATCATCCACGTCTTCAAAATGCAGTGTTTTATGGTTGGCGTCGAAGCTTATCCTCGACTCTTCCGAAGCCAATGGAAATTAAGGAGTTTCCTATCGGACCTGAAGAGGTCAAGAGAAGAGCCGATAAAAAGGCACTCAGAGCCAGGAAAGGCAAGAAAGGCTTAGCCATTGGCTCCTCTTAGAGAGGCAAAGAAAGCTTTTCGACTCTAATGAAGAGGATAGCCAACAAGCCAATTTTGAGGGCGAAGATGCTAAAGCAAAGGCCAACGATTTTGATGGCAAGAAGCCGAAGGGTAAGAAGGAACCTGGGAAAAAGTAGTGGAAAGGATGGTTGGGCTTCCACAATAGGGGTGGAACCAAGAAGATCTTCCCAGTCATAAAGAGGCCGTTGAACCAGCATTGGCGGGGTCATTACGGCATGATGAAGGGCCCAGTAGACCATAGGCAAATGTTTCGAGGGACCTTTAGAAGCAAACCAATCCGGTTTGAAGATCTGAACTCGAACGAGAAACGTGCGCTCAAAGCGTTGATAGAGGGGGCCAGAGATGAAGATAATTTGGGTAGACTTGATGAGTGATGCCAATCTTCGTCGGTTCAGAAGGATGGCGGCAGATCTATCACGTAAGTGTCGGGTCAGCTCGTCGTTTCTTCTAATTTGCCTAGGTTTTATCGATCTTCGTCCAGTGACTAGCAAGGATTTGATTCAACCGAGAAGATATCGGGCTCCGTCTTTCCCGTTGCCAAGGCCCGATGAATCTTACTATCTCCTAGCATTATCAGGCTTTCTCTCAGTTGTGGAGAGAAGATCCGATAATCTTATTTTGTTTATCTTTTCTTACAATTATTTTCAGTCATCCTTCGAATCTAACCTTTTCGACATGTGTCTTTTGCAAAGAGCCAGGCTCTAAGAGAGAGGGCAAAGCAAAAGAAAAAGCAGCATGCCCGGATGAGGAAGATCAACCAGAACAAAAACAAGGGGCCGGCCTAGCAGGTGGAGGCCGACGATGATGTTGAGGGGCCCCGAGGCACCAAGAGGAAGCCCGATCTTCCGAAAACCTCCAATGCTGCTACCATAGTCGGGCTCCTTGCTGCCAATGCCCTGACAGACGAGTCATAACCGCCAAAGAAGGCCAAGATGGATTCAATGTACTGGAATTCGGCATCCCCTTTCCTAAAACCGCGTCGATCGTCGAATATATGGGGAAGGCGGTGGGCTTTGTTGGCAAGACTATCACTAAAGGGGATCGGGCCCTTCCCACCTAGAACTCTGTTAAGCATCTGTTCGAGTTTGCCTGCGCGCTCTCCAAGATGGTAAGTTTTAGATTTATCGGCCTTCTTTCATAGTCGAAGGTAATGTTAGGTTCCTTTATCGCATGGGTTCAACTTCTATTTAAGTTTTAGCATCAGAACTTGAGCAAGGGTTGAAACCATGGGGATAGCGGATTTCTACATTCTCTCGGTGCCTGTCCATTGTCTTAATTTTGCTATGTTATGCCATTGATAGGGTTTGTTACTCTTATATGAGTTTCAGAATATAGGCTTAGGCAGAGGTCAAGCTCTATTATATGGCATATTGCAGCAAAATAGGTGTTTCTCTTGGGATTTGTCTCCTTTTAATTGGCGAGTAGAGGTCGAGGACAATGCTATGTTTTTATCACCGATGGGGGTTCAACTCCTATTCAAAACACAGTAATAGAACTAAGATCTCGCGACTAAAAGGATGATAATCGAATTTGTGTAGATGATTTTATTCATTATGAGGCTCAATATTGGAATCTAAAGTGTTTGGATCCTAAAAACTAATTTGATTTCGGTTTAGTTCTAAGGTAACACTCAAAATACCAATGCAACCTAAAGGCTATTTGAAATTGAAAAACAAAGAGATGAACTTTTTTCAAAGGAATTTGCAGATTTGATTTTCATTAACCTAAAAGCTCATAAAATAAAAAGAGTAAAGTTAAGGACCTTTTATACTGATCTAAAACCACCCTGGACATCATAAACTTGAATTATAATATTGAAAAATGAAAGAAATTACAACTCAGAAATTCTAGAGGTAAAGTACTTTTGGGACCACTTCTAAAAAAGTGCCACCTAACTATTACAGATCGGTTTTCTTGAGCACCACGGGTTAAAACACGCTGACATTTTTGTAAATATTTAAAATGGAAAGGGCATATTAGTAATTGAACAATAAAATCGATTTTTCTGATTGGTTATAAAAATGATTGGACCGATCGGTCCACTCATTTCTTCTTCTTCTCCGAGACAACGCGATTCTCTTCTCTCTCCCGATCCCGTCTCTGCTCAACATCGGTCGAGACGATTCCGGCGACGACTGCCTCCGTTCCATATACCGGTCGACTCCATTTGACACGAGGATCACGGATATCCGGTTAGATTTTCTTAATTTGTCTCCGTCAACGATTAATTGGGAAGAATCAATTTAGGGTTCTTCGGTGAAAATTAGGGGTTTTGTCCGATTCTTATATATATTAATCTAAGTTGTCTCGCGATCATTTCTATATAAAAATTAGACTTAAAAACGAATGAATTCGAGGTTAATTTTACCTCCAAAGTTTCGGTGATTCCCGAATCTCCCTGAATTCGTGTGCTTTGCGTTTGTAGAGATTAAAGGATGCTTGGGGATGTCGAATTGAAGTCCAATTCGATGGAATTTGGCCTTAATACAGTTTTTCGTTCGGGTTGACCCACGATCAACGTTGCTGGATCAGAATTTTGATCACAGTTCCGTGCTCCTCGTTACTCCATCTACAACATACTGTGATCTCGCGCAATTCCGATAAGGTTCGAAATTTAGACAATTTAATTAGACGATTACGAAAAATTAGGCAGTTTAGATTTTCCGTAGTTTGATACGGATAGATTTTTGAACTGAGAACAAATGTAATTGAATTGTAAGAATTACCTTGAATTGATATTGATTGTTGGATGAATTTTCTGAACTTTGATTGTGAAGAATTTTGTGAGACGGAGGTATTGTTGTATACTGTTTGCAGAGAGACGTAGAGACTGCAGAGAATGTTGTATGCAGAGAAGTGAAGAAGAAGAAGAATGTTATAGGAGAAGAGTGTCGGTGTTGGGAGACAAGATTATACTTGTGGGTCCCACCATATTAATTGGAATTTATATTATAAGTCAATGGTCGGTCCTTGTGGGCCCCGCTCCCGACCGCATTGATTCGATCGAGGCGGCGCCGACTTTACTTACTTTAACTTAACTTTGACTGCAAATTATTCATTAATTAAAACATAACGATATAATCATTAAAACAAAAGTCGTTT